>NW_026068205.1:783047-877460 GCF_014885135.2 Alexandromys fortis
TAATAAAGAAACTGCCTAGGCCCCTTGATAGGCCCACCCTTAGGTGGGTGGAGAAAACAGAAGAGAATTCTGGGAGAAAGAAGCTTAGTGAGAGAGTCGCCATGATGCTCCCACGCCAGACAGATGCAGGTTAAGATCCTCCCTGGTAAGCCAGCTCGTGGGCTACAGAGAATATTAGAAATGGGTTAGAACAATATGTAAGAGCTAGCCAATAAGAAGCTGGAACTAGCCGGGCCAGGCAGTGTTTGAAAGAATACAGTTTCCGTGTAATTATTTCTGGCATAAGCTAGCCATGCGGGCGGCCGGGTGCTGGGGACGCAGCCCTGCCGCCGCTCCTAATTCAACATCAAAGTGTAAATATACCAATATAGACATGAGATTATAGTTTCACATGTGAAACTAAAGTTACCAGGGGTCTTAGCATAATGATAATTATTTATACTTTTTAAATTAATGATATTTGCTAGACTAGACTAACATTCACTAACAATACCATTGTTTCTTCCAACTTAAATTCTACACCACAATACATCCTTTCTAGTCTTTTTTTTATCTAAAATATGCAACCTAAAATAAAAAATGACAGTGTATTGGAAAAAGAATAAAAAAAATTCAGCTATGTAAATAAGTCACCATAAAGCAAGCCAAATGTCAAACTACAAAATGTACATAGTAGCTTATAGCTTACCAAAATCAATCTTTGAAGCATGTGATATGCCAACAAAATCTCTAGGCACTGGACTGATTGCTAAAAGAGACAGGACCAAAACAACAGGCTCTTACAGTTTTGTTTGCTGAGAATTTAAAAAAAAAATTAGTTTATTACATGATAAGAGTACAACTTAATGGCACAGAAGTAAGGATATTGATAGTAAAATCTCTTATTAGAAGGATATAGGAGTTAGGGGAATAGTGAATCAGGCTTGCATTCCCCGCAAATGAGGGGAGGAATCAGGGGGGAACAGGAGTATAAGGTCATGCTTGGCAAAATGGCGAGTTTGAGGCCAGCATGGGATACATGAGAGACTGTCTCAAGAGAAATAGGGGGAAAGGAAAGATAGGTATTTTGGCACAGAGAAACGGTACCTTTCCCTTGCTCTCTTTCCACTATTTCATGGTTTTCTGTTGGCTCCAGAATCACTGGTGTTTGCCAAGAATACTGTGGTGTCAAGAAAACCCAGAGTCTTGCTTGGAGATTTTTTATGTGTTGCATAGGTAATTTTGCTGAGACTAGACAACCTGCCTCAGCAGAAGGCATCTCTCAGGGTCTCATTAAAACCAAGGTCAAATCATCTGGCATGCTGTCATCAATAAGCAATGCAGACAAGTTTGTCACAGTCTGGTTCCCAGATTCTCAGTCCCACAGTTACAGGCTGCACCATTACCTAGATTGTCTGAAGGTCATTACCGTGTGAACCTGAGACTCTCTGCTCAGCCTGATTCCAGGCTTGCTAGTTAATTCTCACAGCACAAAAAAGCAAAGGAAAGAACTAGAAAGCCGAAGGTGTGGTGTTTACAACGGCTGTAATCACACATTTCACAGACAAGAAAATGCGTCCAATTGCTTACATCTGTGAAAAGAATTTCAATCTCAGAGGAGAGCCTGAAATGCAGATATCCTTGTAACACTGTAAAACAGCAAAGATGGAGGGTAACAGAACTACTGAATGAAAATTAGATGTCCACAAAATTTTGATTCAGCCACTCATTCTTTTTGTTTTGTTTTTATTTGTTTGTTTTGTTTTTTGAGACAGGGTTTCTTTGTAGCTTTGGAGCCTGTCCTGGAACTAATGCTTGTAGACCAGGCTGTTCTCAGACTCATGGAAATCTGCCTGCCTCTGCCTCCCGAGGGCTGGGATTAAAGGCATGTGCCGCCACCACCCAGCAGCTAGCCTCTCACCTCAAGAATCACTTTAAAATGTGTAAAATGAAGCGAGGCTAAGATTCTTTTTTGTGTGTTGATTTGTTTACGCGTGCATGCGCGCGCGCATGTGTGTGTGTGTGTGTGTGTGTGTGTGTGTGTGTGTGTGTGCTCTTACCAGTTTATGTTGATATGGTTGCATATGTGTGGAGGACAGAGAACAACATGAGGTATCATTCGTTAGGAGCCCTCCACCTTTTTTAATTATCACACAGTCTCTTTTTGGCCTGCAACTTGCCAAGTAGAGTATGCTAGCCAGCCAGGGAGTTCCAGAGATTCAATTACCTCCATCTTGTTAGTGTTAGGATTACAAGTGTGCACCATCACACCCAGCTTTTTACACAGTTTCTAGGAATGCAGGTCCTCAGGCTAGCTCAACAACAATTTATATTAACTGAGCTCTCTCCCCAGCCCCAAGACTAAGATTTTTTAAGCAGCATCCTCCCCACCTCCCCTCAATCCCCCCCCCCCCCCCCCCCCCCCCCCCCCCCCCCCCCCCCGTCATTCAGTCATTCAAGAGGATTAGCTATTTGATAATAAAATCATAGTGGTCTTGTCCAACATGCTTGAGACCCTAGGTTCAATTCTTAGCTCTGCAAAACAAACAAGCAAAATCAATCACTTAGTTAATTTTTAAAATAGTGTCCCCAAACTGCTGAAGTAACTTATGACACATCAAAACAGTGGATTCCTACCCTTTTATAATGAGTCAATGAGTGAGAGCTTTTTGTGTACTTAAGGAAATGAATACTTAAATATACTTAAGTAATAAAACCAAATGTTCACCAGCATGTAAACAGGGTATATCACCCTTTGAATAAACTGTTGAAGAGGAATTTTATATTGATCTTATTTTAATTAAAGTATCTCTGGGAAAATGTGTTAAATAACTTAATAATTTTGTCTGCTCTTAGGGTGTGAAGCTGGGTAAGCAAAAGAAAAATTAGCAGCCAAGAGGTTTTTTGTTGTTGTTTCGTTTTTTTTTTTTTTTTTTTTTTTGTGTCCTTTGTAATACTTGATTCTTGGGTAATTTTAAACAAAAATCAAAAGCCAAGAAAATTATGTCCTCATTCTCACCATTAGTTTTCTTTGATTCTTGTTTGGGGATTACTTCCCTGTAAAATGTCAGTGTTTGATGAGGATTGTGTGCCTTTATCACAGTCTTCCAGGTGTCCTCTCTTGCAATGAGTCAGCAGGAAAGACTCATCCAGCAGGATAGAGCATTGCAGAACCTCACAGAGTGGCAGAGAAACTACACCCTGCAGATGAAAAATTGCCAAGCCTTGCTGAAAAGGTCTCCCTCTTCAGGTACTTCATAGTGGACCAGTGTGATTTTGCATTGTTTGTCTTATAGACTGTGCTGGCCAGATCTCATGATGGCTGGCTTCCAACTTGTGGTGTCTCTGTTGCCTCAGCCTTCTAAGTGCTGGGATGATAGTCATTAGATATCATGTTCTGTTGAGAACAGTGATCGCAGTAGAGATCCAATGTGTGCATCATCTACTAAAAAGAAACAATTTTGCCTAGCCTGTTCTCCATGGATTGTTAAGGTCTGGAGTGAGTACCGAGACAGGTCTGAAAGATGGAAAATAATCAGGACATGAAAAGAGACAGGAGGTCCATACCCAGGAGTCTGGTTATAAGTTCTCAACCATAGGGAAGCAAATTCCAGGGCCATTAACTATCATTTTTCTCCTTCAGCTGTATGCCTGCAGTTTTCTAGGATCCAGACAGAAATCTTCTTACAGGGGAGGGCACTAAACTCCTGTGCAGCCCTAGTGGCTCCTGGTTTTCTCTTATCAGATTGTAATTTTACCCAAGGCATCTCCAGAGCCACCTGATAGTCTCACTTATCAGAATGCAAAGATTTCTTAGAGATATTTTGAGCTGTAATTCTAAAGACTGCAGAACTGCATGCAGACCCCATGTGAAAACAATTGCCTCGGGCTCTCTTTGAGGAGCCCTTTGCCCATCCTTAGGCACGTCTTAGTTTTAATAGTTCACCCATGCTTTCGGGTGGCTCTTACTTTTGTCCCAATGCCTCTCTTTCACCTAACTCTCATGGTTATTAACGTCTATATTAAAATATGTTTCATAATTTCTTGCTCTGTTTCAAACTGTGTTGAAATTCTCTTCTATGTCAAATTAAAAAAAAAAAATCCAGTTTGTCCAGAGTTCCTGTCCTAAAAGGTTATCTAAACACTTTATGTTGCTTGGAGTCATAGCCCTGAGCTCTCTCTGTCCCCTCACAGCTGCAAGTATGATGTAATTTCTGCTGCTCTGCAGTTAGTTCAGCTTCTTCTGTATCTTCCGATAAAATGTTGAAAGGACTGAAATCCCTTGGACATTCTGCTAAACAAAGTTTACAGGAAGATCCCGTGGAATGTGTGTGATTCCTAAGCAGGGCTTTAAGAATCAGCAATATATGTCACTCAGTCACTCAAACTTAGGTCTATTTTCAATTCTAGTTACTAGTTACAATCTTCTCAGTTCATCTAATTTGGTGCCTGCTTTTGACTCAATAACAACTAGCTAAGCATAAAATTTTGCTGCTGTAAAGAGCAGCTTTTAGCACCTCAGGAGCTGAAGGAAAGGTGTGCATTGGCCAACTAATCACTCAACTGACTTTTTTAATCTGAGGGAATAAAACTTAATTCCCTTGGCTGGTGAAAAAGAAACACACACACACACACACACACACACACACACATCTTCAGGGTCTCTCTTCTCGTTTTTTCTTTCTTTTTTTCGTTTTTTTTTTTTTTTTTTTCTTCGAGAAAGGGTTTCTCTGTAGCTTTGGTGCCTTGTCCCGGAACTAGCTCTTGTATATCAGGCTGGCCTCGAACTCCCAGAGATCTGCCTGCCTCTGCCTCCCGAGTGCTGGGATTAAAGGCGTGTGCCACCACCACCCGGCTCGTTATTTCTTTCCTTACTTCTTTCCTAATGTATCCCTCCTATCTCTCTCCTAATGTCTTCTTCTAACTAACTTTATTTTTTTCCCTTATAGCTTCCATACTCCCACAAAATCTTTCAAGCAATATAAAAATTGCAATGTGGTTATTTTCTATTTTTCAAGTGAATAATTACAATGAGCAGACGTGAAAAACAGCTTGTTTCCCATTTCCTTACATGATTAAGCATTTTATGTATTATAGGTAAAAAAAAACTCCAAATTATTCCTAAGGACTCACATATATTTACTAAGCATATTGTTTTAGATTAGCAAGTAAGATATTTTTCTCTGCCAGCTCTTTCATTGACATCTGCATTTTTACAGTTACAAAGAAAGAATCAATCATTTTATTGTTTTTCTCAAAAGGTAATCATATAAAAATCTTCAAAGTATCAGTTCAGTCTTGGGAACTGCTTATGAAGTGATTCTCACCCCACATGGAGTGCTTCTCTCTAGTAACCAGTGTTCTCTGTGTTTCTCTGTCTCCCTTCATAAGACTATGCTAGAACCTCTCATCAAATCTGTGCTGTTTAGTTCCTCTGTGTGCAGGTCACTGACTGTTCTTTGGGAGTGTATTCTTTCTTAAGACATGTTCCATAAAAAGCACATGAAATATTAAAAGCTAATTCTCAATTATAGTGAAGTAAGACATTGTTTCTTCATATGTTCAGTGTACACCTGTTTCTAAGCCATTCTTTTCATACATTAATTGATCTCTTTCCATATATGAAACATTTTCTTGCTCAAGTCTCATAATTAAAGCATCAATTCAAGGCTTACTTCTCATCCTACTCAATGGCTCAGTGGGAGAAAAATCGATCAGTTTTTGATATAGGAGGAAAGATTTAAGCGAAGCCATCTCCACGCTTATTTTTAGCTGAAACCAATTTTCAGAGAACTATTTAGTGGAAATTACATAAACCTTATTGTGTTCAGCCTCAGAGAAACTGGATGGGTAGGTGCTGCATCATGGGTACCATCTGTTTATTTTAAGGGAGTTGGGATGCCAATTTCGTGATTGATGACTATTAAGGAAATGTTTATGTTTTGAAGGTAGTAACTGCAGCCCTTGTCCACACAACTGGATTCAGAATGGACAAAGTTGTTACTATGTTTCTCAAATTTGGAAAATTTGGAATGGCAGCAAGGAAAATTGTTCAAAGGAGGGCGCAAAACTCCTTCAAATAGACAGCAAAGAAGAAATGGTAAAGACACTTCTCTGATTTTACGTCGTTTTGAAAATACCATGTTACTCATTGAAATGAAGTACAGAGTCTCATAAGATTCCATAATTTTCCATAGCATAGAAATAGTACGTTTTTATATAAAATAGTATTTTTTTACATAAGAAATAACGAGGCAAAATAGAGATTCACATAATTTCTTTTCCCTTCAGCTGGAGAAGTGAAAATGAGGTTGGTTTTTCATAAGTTGAAGAATACAGGTAGTTTATGGCCTTAGTCGACCGAGAAAGAGGGAGGAAGAGGACAACAGAGATGTGAATGCTCCCCATGTATATACGTATACATGCCAACTGCAGATGTTCTTAAATGTATTATGCTTAGGTGTATGATGACACAAGCTTGTAAACCCAGGACATAGAAGGCTGAGACAGGAGGAACTCGAGTTTGAGACCTATGTATCAGAATAAACCCTGACTGTTGAAATAAGAGTGGCAGCGGGGCTGCGTCCCCAACACCCCGGCCACGTGGCTAGCTCATGCCCGAAATAACAACACACAAACTGTATTCATTTAACTGCTTGACCCATTTCTATCTAGCCTCTTCTAGGCTAATTCTCACATATTAATTTAGCCCATTTCTAATCATCTGTGTAAGCACCCCAAGGTGCGCTTACCGGGAAGAGTCTAGCCTCCGTCCATCATGGTGTCTCTGCTCCAGAGAGCAGAGCTGTTGAGTCTCCGGGAGCAGAGCAGAGTCTGACCTCACTTCCTCTTCCGCCCAGCATCCTATCCTGTTTATTCCGCCCACCTATCTTTTAACCTATCAGGGCCAGCAGTTTCTTTATTGCTCAGCCAATGAAATCAACAGATTGATATATAACACTCCCACATCACCTGACTCAAAATCAAGCAAAAGTTACAAAGAATAAAACCTGAATGGATGCCATGAAATGAATTGGCTTAATAAGAATGAGCATTTGATAACTGAAATGTTAAGCTTACTAATCTGGCTTACTGGGGTCTTAAGCTTACTGCTGAAGCCATTCTGTCTTTAAATAGAATATCTGAAGTAGAATTCATAGTTAGACCTTTTTCACCCTAACAAAATGTCCAATACCTGAAGTTCAGCCTTATAAGAACAATGGGAAATGTAAAATCATGCAGCAACTCGAGAAGCTTTAAATGACATTATGATAATTATTTAAAATTACTTTCTTTAAAAATTTCATGACAAAATAAAACCTGCTTCATGTAACAAAATGTGTTCACAGTGAGTTGTGGCTGGAATCTCAAACATTTCACATATTAAAATTTAGTGGGGGAGAAATGGCCGCCATGGTGAAGGAACAAGCAGATCTTTCCTTTTGATGATGAAATGTCAATGGGATTGATTTTACTATCTGCTAGACTCTGTATCTGCGCAAAATTTAATACCAGATGCATGTATTTTTCATAGTATTTAGCACATCATACTGATTACCCAGTCAAAGAATTGTGCGAGTGTGTGTGCATGTCCAACTTCACTTTAATGTCCCCTCTCCTCCAACACTTATGTTCGCACTCATTTCTGATTAACCAAATACTAGGCATCATATTGCCCAAGAGTTGGGGCTGCTGCTTCCTTTTCTGCACTTAGAGTTTGTGCCTTGTGTTTTATAGGATTTTATTGTCTGCAGCCTGTGGAAGCTCAGAAGAAGAGTTGAATACTGGGTGGGAGTGTATCAAGAGGGACTCAGCAGATCTTGGATCTGGCAAGATGGTTCCTCTCCTCCCTCTGACTGGTAAGTGTATGAAGGAGACACTACAGGGAAAACTAGGAATGGGAAGAAATTTTAAAAGCTTACTCTGTATCTTGTGTTTCTTCTAGAAGACATAGAATTATGACACTTTTAGAGGGTACTGATTAGAATTATAACTACTCTGCTTATGACTTGGTTTTATTGTTTCTATTGCTGTGATGAAACACCATGACCAAAAAGCAAAGTTGGGGAGGAAAGAGTTTATTTGGTATACATGTCCGTATCTCTGTTCATCATGGAAGGAAATCAGGACAAGGACTCACACAGGGCAGGAACCTGAAAGCAAGAGCTGGTGCAGAGGTCATGGAGGGGTGATGCTTACTGGCTTGCTCCTCATAGCTTGCTCGGCCTGCTGTCTCATAGAATCTAGGGACCACCATCCCAGAAATGACACCATCCACAATTGACTGTGGCCTCCCCTATCAATCACTAGTTAAGGAAATGCCTTACAGGCATGCCTACAACCTGATCCTATGGAGGTATTTTCATAACTGAGATTCCCTCTTCTCGGGTGACTTTAGCCTTTGTGTTAATTTGACATGAAACTATCCAAACAGCTTCTAAATCTTCTTCATCAGCTCTCCTACCATCATCCTCTAGAAAATTCTCATTATAATTTAAGTGTCTAAATGTTCAATAAAATATAGTATCAAAAACATTCTTTGTGTCATAAAGCTGAGAGAGCCTTCTGTTCAAAAGGTTGTAATAACTATTGTGCAATTTCTATATTGGACTTTCCAGATAGGAATGGAGATTGGTGGACACAATCTGGTGCCTTAGTATTTCAAAACTGAGTCAAGGGAAACATGGTAGCTATAAACTACCTTTATATAAACATGACTTTGGTTTCTTTATAAGTTGTTTGTTCAAATTATATCATCCATGTATTTTTATTAAAACTAAGTAGCTATTATTTGAAGGATAAAACCACCACAGAAGAATGCCTCATTAAAGCAAATTAAAGTAAATCCAATGGCATCTCTGGAGTGTTTCCTTGTCAAATACCATTGTAATTTTCAAATGTAACCTGTAACCTGGGAAGCTAACTTACTTTTTCAGGTTGCCAACACAGAGTCAGTCATCAGTCAGCCAGACCTGTGGATACCTCAAAGACCGTTCCCTCTTCTCGGCTAACTGCAGTAGCAGGAGATACTTTATCTGTGAGAAGAATGTATTCAGATCCTGCATCTAAAAGGCATCTTAAAGCCACCTCTGCTGCACAAAGCTTTAGAAGAAGTTGGAGAGCAAATGCAGGAGAAGACTGGTGTGTGGACCATGTAGGCCAACTGCTTTTATATTTATGTGCAGCAATATTTTTGACAGCTTTGCAGATTTCAGTTGAACTCATTCAGTGCACCGAGGATAAAAATGATTTAGAGATACAGAAGACCTGACCCATCAAGAACAAAGAAGAGAAAATTATTTCTTGTTTATTTAGAAGTCCAAAGTGATTATTCATACCACAAAGAAATCTAGCCATCGTTGTAGGAGTTTGCACAGTAATCCCTGATTTGCTTTTTTTTTAATAAATAAATTTACCACTATACTTAACAATTGATAGAGTTTTCATAAGATCAACTTCCAGGAACTGTATACCATATGATCATGTTCTGAGAAAACTCATAGAGATTTCCAAACTGTAGTGTTACCACCAATCATATGCCTGGGGTCCTTCAGCTTTAGAGAAAAGTGAGAAGGGTGGCATACCTCCAGAGCTGGTACTCCTCTTCTGAGGCCCAAGGCCTAGGAGTTGACCTCACAGATATAGAGGCTTACAGTTCCTAAGCCTTGGAGTTTAGGGTCTATTGTTCTAGAATCTGGGTGTGCAGGCTGAAGGCTTATTGCTCTGGACTTCAGTTAGCACTGGCCCCAGCTCTCGGCAGCTTTTGAAATCGCAGACCTTCAGCAGCAGCACCAGACAGCAGTCAGTAGCAGCAGGCAGCTCCCACTAGTGTTCTGGTTCATAGATGGCTCTTCCACAACCCACTATTTCTCTTTTCCGTCTTTCCTCAGCCTTGCTTTTCTGCCTTTTCTTTTATTGTCTCTGACTCCACCATTTCTCAGTGTCTCTCTGCTTCCGCTGTCCATCCTTTCTGCCATGACCACTTTCTGGAATTCTTCTGCTGGTCTCGCGCCCATCGCTTGTGCCCTGGTGATGGTGACTGAAGAGCAGTAGCTGCTTCTGGTGCTCAGCTCACTTAATAGACTAGGAGACCGCACAGACTCTTTACACACTCACAGGTCTTCCCCGGGGGCCACGGGTTGGAAGTGCTCCCCCTCTGGCCAGAGTGGGAATAGCAGCAAGATGTGCCTGGCCATCTGCAGTTTGCCAAAGAATGCTGCTTTCCACAGGATGTTCCAGCTAAGTGAGCATCGCACCTGGACCCTGTCTTCAGCCATGAGGTAGTGATCCTCTTCAGCAGCTAGAGTGTCCTCAGAGTAAAACATCCAAACCGCTCGACTGCCATCAAGGCAGTCTGACCCATTGTTAGTAAAGAGGCTGCTTGGCTGATAGCTCGAATCATTCACAAGAATTAAAAGCCTATTTACATTAAAGACTTACTAAAACCCCAATATATTACAATTCTAATAACACTAAACAGTACTTTAAAAATATCATTTATCAGGTTTGACTCCTTCCCGAAAGCTGTAGAGTCATTGACTCTTTCTGGTCTGTCTCAGAAAGAATGAAAACTTCTTCTAGCTGTAGAGTTGACCGTGCTTTTCAGGCTGCAAAATTCTACTGGGAAAGGAAACTTCCACATAGGTGAAGGGATAGTCAACACATCAGCACCAGCATGCCCGGCAGTGTAGGTGGCACCTTCGATGCCACCACTCACCAGTCAAACAGCTCACAGTCTGCGATGCCAAGATTAACAGCCTGGCACTTTCAACTGCCTGTCTCTGTGTCTCAACTTCCCCACTACAAATTTATAGTATAATTCACTTCAAAATACTGCTTAAGAATGCAACCCTAATGTTACATGCAGACAATAGAAAATCATATTTTAGGTAGAAAAGTTGACACAAAAAAGCTTGCCATTTACAGGAAGGAAAAATTTGATAATGGTTATTATCATATTCTGTGTCTACCATGTGCCATCTCTAAACCTTACTACATAGCATGCTCTCAATAAATAGTTGCTAAATTCAATGTGGTTGTATTTAATCTTTCATTATGACAAGAAGACGCTGAGAGGTACAAGATTTTCATCCCTTCCTTCTTATTACAATGGCATAACAGATAAATAATTTTTAAAAAACCTGATTTACTGAGGCAGCAGAAATTATTTAAATGAAGCTAAGCATCCTTCAACCTGAAGTTCATTTCTCAGTGGCTATGGTGCCGTAGAAATGAGAAGACTGTGCCTTTGTCTTGTTTTTTACCTTGACATGGCATTTAAAAGGTAGAAGCGCATACACACTCACTCACACACACACTCTCTCTCTCTCTCTCTCTCACACACACACACTCTAGCTTTCTGCTGATCCTGGGAGAATAAAGAGCTCAGAAGTTGTAGACTGTGTGGTTTTTGCAGCTGGCAGCTGGTAGCTAAATATACTAATCTAGAAAACAGTAACAATGGTGATTTTTAACAGTAAAGACTGTTTGTCTCTGAGATTCTTCAAAGGCTTGTCATCGGGCTATGTTTAGAGAAAGGATGGGAAGCACTGACAATTCTTCTCAGAAAAGTACAAGGAAACCAAGTGCAAACATCCTCTGGCTAATGTTATCCAGCCTGTATACATACAATGCTGTATTTACAAGCCTGAGATTTATCTACAGTGCAGATGATACAGGAGTCTACAATGTCCCAGGCAGTCATGATACACCTACATAGATGCAGAGGTTGGGAGAGTTCTTAGTGCAGATTGCTAGTGATCCAGGATGCCTGTCCTTGTTGATGGTAATTAGCCATAAGAGGACCAGATTCATGTCCCAATCCTATTAATGATAAATTATGTACTTTTAATGCATCTCACTGAGTGAACTTATTAAAAAAAGAGAAAAATGATAATTCCTCTGCAATTGGAAAAAGGTTCTGCTACATAGTATTGCACACTAAATACACCAATAAAATACTGAAATAATATTAATAGACTAATAAGTTTGTTGTTAGAATCTATTCATACAGTGAATTTTGAGTATCTCAAGTCACACAGTACTTTTTGTGTGACTTTCAAAAACTGCACTTGACTCCCAAACATTAAGGCTGGCCGCAGGACAACCACTCAACTCTTGTACCTAGTATGTAATCTGTTTGTATTCCCCCATTACCCTTCTCAAACTTCCTGCTGTCACCGGGTTCCTGACCTGTTTCCTGCTGATAAATCCTGAGAGTGTTCAATATCCTCAGGAAAGAAATAGCTCATTGTGTACCCAGGGGAGCGTGTTCTATGGGAAAGGCCATGGTCCCTGTTTGAGTCTTCCTGCACTTTCTTCCTAATTACCTACACAGTAAGAGACCACAAAAATGTCTTCTCATCCTTCTCATCCTGAGAAAGCCAGTTCATGTGGTTTCCACTTTTTATTATCAGCAAGCCTTATCTTAAAATTCATTTTATGATTGATTCTTGTTTCTTAAATGTTTGTAGAGGCAGTGTTTTACCATACTCCCTTTTCCCGTCTTTTGGGATGTTTGTTTATGATGTTATCAATATTATCAGACTTGGATACAGAAAGGGGGACTAAGGGTAATAATGAAGAATAAGATCAAGAAAAGATATTTTTAAAGTACAATTTCTTTCTTTTTCCCCCTGAAATAACATTTTGCTTGAGATCTCCGATTGCAAATAAGAATGCTATTCACCCTCTAGGTAGCTAGACTTTATCAGTCAATAGTAGTTAGAGAGACAGGTGTCTTCTTTTCTCCAGGAGTCCAGGATGCTAGAGTCAAACTTAAATGAGAGTCATGGTCCTTGTTTACAATTAAGTACACAAAGTTTGTGACTTTCTATTGCTGACTCCTGTTTCCTTCTGCAGGTTTATAGAACAATTGCTTAATAATGTATTTGACCTTTATTTTTTTATTTTTTAGGTTTTTTTATTAGTCACTTTAACTGAGCAGGAAAACAGTCATCATTTTGTTAATTATGGAAAATATTTGAAAATATTTTTACCTTTAATGAATAAAGAATCTGCATTTGTGTTACCCTATATTTAAACAAGAACCACTAAACCATTTAAAATATTTTCTTAATTTACCTTACATTTTCTACTACAACCTATGTTATGAGACTAATTGAGACATTTGCTTCAATTTAAGTAATATCATTGGGAAATTAAAAATATTTCGAATTTTTAATCAGCTATATGAAGTGATGTGATTTGCTCAGTAAATAAATCAAACCAGGAGAGAACTAAACCCCTCAAGTTTTAAAACTAACCATGAATACATTCTGTTTACTTGACACAGTAACCCTGCACAGAGTTCATTCATCAATGAAGAAACCCCCTAGCTAGTTGGAAAAAAATCTAAGAGAAAATTTAAGCAGCCTATCAGTCATGTTTAGATAAATGACTATTATCAAATTATGTCTTATGAAAATAAATACAGAATTGTTCTCATTACAAAAGGGCTAATTTAGTAATTTCACCATGAAATAGATGTTTCCCAGTATTTACTGTTGAAAACTAAGAGTGTGACATCTGATACTGGTGCTGTCAACCCTATAATGCTGGCTTCTCTATAAGCGATGAATCCAGTTGGCATGGTGATATTCACAACTCCCGTGATGGCTTTGAATGTCATCACCCAGAGAAAATAATGTCTAGTCAAGAGTTTGGCTATGTAAACTTCACAGCTTATCTTTCTCCTCCAACTCCTGTTTAGATATCATGTGGTCTACCACACCTCAGGTACTCAAAAGACCAACATCGATGTCGTGATTTTTGTCAAAACCATTTCACTTTAGAAATATCATACAGCCATCCTTTTGGAGACAATTTGTTTTGGATACTTTATTATCCTCAGATATTTCATAAACAGTAGCCTCAGAGTGGCTCCACCAATGGTCAAGGCACAAGTTAACAGTCAGTTAAAACAGTAGTGAAAAGCATTCTCTTGCTGATTTCCCCCCAAGTCACAAATCCATTCTAAAACCATACCAATTTCACATTATTCACACTTATTATTATTAAATCTTCAGTACCTGGAAGGTATAAACATATTTCAAATGGAATGGAGGAAGAATCCAAACTATTATCTGTATTTAAAGAGACTAAAATTTCTCTCCAGTCTCCTTGCCGGAGTACAGGGACAGTAATTCAAACTTATATGAGAGGTGAGATCATCCTAGGCAACATGATTGGGGAAGGACACAATGATGGACTGGAGATTGACACAATGAGAGCCAGTTCAGCTGGAAAGATGATCAGCGGTGTAGCAGGTGGAGCAATTGTTGAGAGCCTGGGAAAGGCAAAGTGTGAACTGGAAACAAAAAGGATTAGCTGTGTATAACAGCACAGGAATGAGATGTCTGCTAGTTTCTCTTGGACTTCCTGTTAGGACAAAGGACCCCAAAGGACCCCACTTCCCTTTTCTCTATTCTCTGCTGTCCTTTCTTTCTTCCTTCCTTCCTTTCTTTCTTTCTTTCTTTCTTTCTTTCTTTCTTTCTTTCTTTCTTTCTTTCTTTCTTCCTTTTAACTCTCTTGTTCTTTTGTTCCTTCTTGCCGTTTGAGAAGAGGTCCTCATATAGCAGAGGATGGCCTCCTTTCTGTGTAGCTGTGGCTGGCCTTAAACTTTTCATGTCTTGCTTCCACCGTCAAAGTGCTGAGAGCCGGAAGGCACCAAGACTTGTGTAGACACCACCACACACAGTGAGTGGCTTTGTATTACCCCCTCTGTTTTTTATGTGCCTCTTTTTCTAGTGTAAAGGAGACATGGGAAACAGGGTGAAAACAGTCACTGGGAGGCAGCTGAAAGCCTTCTGTAAATGAAGGAGGACAACGCTCTAGCCTACTGAGGCTAATTGGTGCTTCATAAGAATCTTTGTGACTGGTAAAAGTGTGTAAGAACCGGTGCTCAGGTATGAATGATGCTGAGCCAGAATAAGGAGAACCTCTCAAGTCTCCGCAGCTGCTTCTCTGTTTCCCAAAACTTCGAATGTCCATGGTGTTGGCCTCACTTGATTCAAACCTTTGGCTGGTGGTTGAAGCTGACCTGTTGACTTCCTCTGCTCAATGTTTGATGCCACCTACTGGAGCACCTCAGGTACCACTCTCCCTGCCATCCGTTCACAGGCACACCTCCTCAGCTATTTGCAGTCCTTTGAGAAAGCCTTTCCATTGAAGATGGTCATACAGTCCCTGTTCCTTAGGTTGGTGGGATCTATTATAATCTCAAACCTTAGGAAAGAAAAAGAGAAGAATTTAATGTGGTCAGAATTTATTTCTAAAGTGGCATATCTAGAAACAATAAAAATACAACTCTCAGGTGACAAAAATCATTATCTCTATCCCTAGGATGTCTTTGCTGGAGAGATGGGGCCAATGAATTCAGCTTTTAACCCTTCAGTCACCACTGTATTCTTAGAAGTAACTGACCACTCAAAGCAACAAAACTGTTCTTAAATAAAGCAGAAGCAATCTCTGATTTTATTGATAATTAGCATTCAGTATACTTAATTTAAAACACAAATGTCATGTTTTACCATACACAGAGAATGGAATCTACTCGACAGAGCTTTAAGTGTAACAAACTTTCCTGAAGAAATTACATTTATCCGTGCCATGGAATTTCACGCAACCCTCTCTAAATGCTTCCGTAGTAAATAAAATATTTTAATTTGCATAATAAAGTGCAGAGAGCCAAGAACTCTCTGAGGCAATAACTCAACCCTGGCTATTGACAGATTGGATGACCCTGAATGACCACTATACATCTGAGTATCCTTTAATTATTCATCCAAATGTGATCTCCTCTCCCTTTTCTTCTCTCTCTCCTTATCACTCACTTCCCAGTAGTGAGTGACTCCTAGACACTCACTACTGAAATCAGCCAGGAAACCACTTGCTGATATTTGATAATCCTTCCCTTCCCTCTCCCCTCTGTTTTCTAAGCATTTTCAACACAAGCACCTCTGGGCCTCCACCTGGAAGCACACCATGCAGTACAGAACAGATGCTCCATAATCACTGCTAATCTGTCTTTATTAAATGCCTCTCGCACAGAATGCTCTGAAGGCTTACAGTTCAAAGGAGTAAGGTGTCCCATCTGTCCACAGCCACGCTTTGCCACTGCCATTGCGGGAGAGCCCTGTCCAATAAGAGTAGAAAAACTCAGAGTAGCTCTGAGGCATGGCAAAATCCTGTGAAAGGCACACAAGAAAATGTTTAGCTTTGAAATGCTTCAACCAGGAGTACAAGGCACTTGTCATGAAGCCGTTTAGAAATTTGACCAGTAAGTAAGCGACAAAACGATATGCTTTGTGTTAGTAAGCATGGAATATATGTTGATATTATGAAAACAGAAGCCATATCAACCAATAGAAATAGTTGACCAATTATTCTTAATGGATAAGATTAAACACAAAATTGACATATAAGAGGAACTGAATGTGGTGGCATACGCCTTTAATCTCAGCATTAAAAAAGCAGAGGCAAGTGGATCTTTGTGAGTTTGAGGCCAGCTTGCTCTACATAGCCCACTCCAAGATAGCCACAGGTACAAAGTGAGACCTTGTCTCTAAAAATAAATGAGGGAAAAAGAGAAAGAGACAGAGAGACAGAGACACAAACACAGAGAGATACAGAAAGACAGAGGGGAAAATGGGAGGTCTGCAATATGGCTCAGCTGCCTGAGTGCTTGCTTAACTTCCGCTGAACTTTGTGTTCACTCCTTGTCTCTAAAAATAATTTAATTTTAATTAACTGATTAAACACTAAATGTTATTGCCATTACTCTTGATTAATGAATTAAAACAGAACAAAAACAAATGGGAGAAATATTTTTAAAATAAGTGAAATTATTTTAGAAAATGGGAAAAATTGTTAGTATGAAACTAGAGAAGTAATTGTTATAAACAAGAATAAAATTATGGAGATACTTTAATGTAAAAAGAAGTAAGGGAGATTTAGAAGGATAATATGAACCTCACACAAAAAAGAAGAGAAAAAATACACATTTCTATATGCTAATATATGGCAACTCCTTTCCCAATACTGAGCTGTAAAAACAAGCATTGTATGCTTTAATTCATACAATTACAATTCATACAATTCATACAATTGAATATTAGTTCTGAGTCTTTATATACATGTATTTAAATTAAGGTACTTGGAATGGGCAAAAAATAGTAAGATGCCATTGGGACATTTTGCATAAAAGGAAATAGAATGCCAGTGTTATGAAGAAAAGAAATGGAACAGGAAGGGCTAAATGGGATACAGGTGGGAGGACAGGGTAGAGGAGGGAGCATGTGACTAAACTTAGTGGCCTTTGAAAATGCTGTGTATAAACCTATTACTCTAGTATCTTACTAAAATGCATACATGTCTACATGTCCATTTATAAAAGGGTTTCAATGGGGCAGTGCCTCAGCAGAGACCATAAGCTATCAAACAAAAAGCCACATATCAACAAGTCTTGAGATGTAGCTTAGTGGTAGGTTGTCTACTTTGCATTCGTGAGGCCTGAATCTAATCCACAGCACTGAAAAAAAAAATCCCAGTTCCATATCTGTGTCAAAAAAAAAAACTGTTGCCCAATGAGGTTTCAGAGACACCTAAATAAGTCACAACTATTCTTATATTTGCCTTGATCAACCTTCTGGAAGAAGGAGGAGGAGAAAAAGGAGAAGAAAAAGAAGAAGGAGATGTGTGTGTGTGTGTGTGTGTGTGTGTGTGCAATTTATGACAATTATTTGATGGGATATTTTTCAATTAAAAGATTTTTAATGTTTTTAATGGAAAGACAGGTGGTCATATTATCATTTTTCTTAGAGTGCACCAATGTTATTCTCTTTCTACCCCATCTCAGAAAAAGAAATTAGGATATTTTCTTTTTGCCCGTTGACTAAAGGGGTAGTCAAATGAAATATGAGCTACTTCTCATATTTATGTGCAGTGGGTATTTGGGTAGAACACAGCTTTTATCCATTTCAGGGATAATTTGGAGCAATTGGAGTATGACTTGGTCTTCACTGTGAGCAAGAGTGGAAACCTGTGGATCAGAAACTTAGCTCCCTACAGTGTTCTTGCCCTGTTCTTTTGGGGGACTCCTTCAAATACCAAGGCTCAGGAACTTACCAGCTCTTCCTGTGTGCTTATCTTCAGCATGGTGGCATTTTCAGCCAAGCAGAAATATTCACAGCCCTGCCAGTTTTTACTCTCTTTATAGAACTGGTAACATTTGTCCCCATGCCACTTCCATTTTTCTGGGCAAGGGCTACATCTGTGTCCTTGGAAGAAAACAAACACACGTTGGTTAATTATCTTCTGCCTGGGTCTGCTATTTTTCCTCTTTTGGAAACAAACAGTGTTGGATATTCCAAAAACTAATTTACATCTCTTAGGTATTTGAGTGAACACCTGTGCTATCCACCCACTCCACCCTAGGAATGATCTATAGTTGGTGATAAACATTCAGTGAAAATTAAAAGATACTGCTTATATGAAATATTGCATCTGGTGACGAATGACTGAAACTTCTGTATTTCAGTGCAATGCAGAACGTGGACAGAATATTCCTTCATGAGATGGCTCATATGATTATGCAGTGGTTTGAATATAAAATTCCTCCCATAGACTCAGAAGCACTGGGGGTGTAGTTTTGAGATGGTGAGCTTTGGTGTTGTGATTGGATCCTGAGGGCTTCAATATCATTGATGGACTGATTTATTGATTGGTTTCAAATATGATGGCATTAATAAGAAGTAATGAAAATAATAGGGGCTAAGATAGAAATCAATCACTGGGTGATGTTCTTGGGGCTATATCAAATGTCTCTCTCTTTGCATATGCCCCTTTCTCTGCTTCAAGTATGGTGTGCATGATGTAAGCTGTCCTGCAGTGGCTTTCATTGCCACCATGTGCTGAAACATCTGAAGCTAGAGGCTAAACAAGTCTTTCATCTTTTCACATTGTTTGTCAGGTATTCTCAAGTGTAGATTCCTTGTATTCTTCCTGCACTAGTGTTTTGTGTGTGTGTGTGTGTGTGTGTGTGTGTGTGTGTGTGTGTGTGTGTTGGAGTGTGGGCACTTGCAAGCCAAACAAGTAAGTACATAAATTGAGAGTAAGATGGGATACATGGGTCTTGTTACATACATGAGTAGTAGTAGTATCATGATGTGGGATGCCCCTCTGTATGCTTTGAATATGTTTTATTACCAATGGTTAATAAAGAAGCTGCTTGGGCCTATGACAGAATAAAGCAAGGTGAGAATTCCAAGCAGACAGAGGAGAAAAGACGGTAGAGTCAGAGATGCCACATGGTTGCCGAAGAAGACAAATCCTGGAACCTTATCAGTAAACCACGAGCTTCATGGTAAAATATAAAATAATAGAAAGGGGTTAATTTAAGCTGTAAGAGTTAGTTAATAAGAAGCCTAAGCTAACAGACTAAGCAGTGTTTTCATTAATACAGTTTTTCTATGTCTGGGTGGCTGAAAAACAAACGAGCAGCCTCCATCTACACTTTCTAACCTTTTGTTTTGAGACAGGTACTTAATAAATGATCCAGGTTATCCTTCAATTCATTTTTTATCCCTGTATTAATTTGAAATTGTGACCTTCTTGCCTTGGTAGCTGGGACTGCAGGCCTGCACTACCCTGCTTGACATGTGCTTAGATAGGGTTTCTGATAAAAACACCATGAGCAAAAAGCAAGCTGGGGAGAAAACAGTTTATTTTATTCAGTTCCATATAACAACTCATCATCAAAAGCAGTGAAGTCAAGAACTAAAGAAAGGAAAGAAAGAGGTAGGAACCAAAGCAAAAGCCGAGGAGAAATGCTTCTTCTTGGTTTACTCAGCCTACTTTCTTATATAAACCGGAATCCCAGCCCAGGGATGATACTACCCACCATGAGCTGGATCCTCCCCCATCTGCCACTAATTAAGGTCACAGCTGGTCTTACTTTTCTCAATTGAGGTTCCCCCTTTTCATATAAACAGGCTTGTATAAACCTATCAAGGGCAGCATGATTTTAAGAACAATTTAATACTCAACTACTGCTAACATTTGAGTAGTCAAATGAATTACAATGGACATAGTGAATGAGAATCCAGCAAACAGTCCTCATGCATACAGACAACCTCAGCTTTAACAAAGACACAAAGAACATAGCTTAGTGAACAGTGTTTTTAGTAAATGGTACTTGGAAAACTGATACTCATATGAAGAAGAATAAACTAGACCCATGTTTCTTGTCATATAAGAATATCAATTCAAAATGGGTCAAGGTCTTAAGTGTACAAACAGGAACTGTGTCTCTTCTATGTCAAGGAAATAAAGAAGAAAAATCTGCCAAGACATTACTGTAGATAGAGATTTTGGATTAAAACTCAAAAGCTTAAACCACAGAAGAAAAAGTAGATAAATGTGATTCTATCAAACTGAGATGTTTCTACATTCATAGCAAAGGAAATAATAGCATGAGGAGACAACCTTCAGAGTTGAACAACACGTATGCAATCTACTTACATAGAAGAAAAAAATTCTAAATAGGTAATAAGCTCAACCCTAAAATAAAACCTCCAAATAATCCAATAAAAAAATGGGTAAATGATACAGGAGGCATTCCCCCAAAAGACACACAAATGAAAACAAGTACACGAGAAGCTGCCCATTGTCACTAATCACTACAAAAATGCAAATCAAAGCCAAAATGAAAACCACAAAATCTCAGAGTCACAATGACAATCAATTAAAAACTGGAAAATAACAAATGCTCAAAAGAAACATAGGAAGAACTCTTATACATTGTAGATAAAAATGTAAATTAGTTCAGACACTTCAGAAAACAATATAGAGATGTCTCAAAAAACCCAAACTATGGCGAACATGTAACCTGGTAATCAGACTATTATGCATGTATACAAGTGAAATGCAACTATGGTATTAAATACGCATCTTCACTCTTGCAGTTATTATAGCACAATTCATAGTATCCAAGAAATAGACTCTGCCAAATTGTCCATGGACTGATGAATGGATAAGAAATAAAGCACATATATGCAAAAGGTACTATCAGCTATTGCAATACAATGAAATCATGTCTACTTACATAAAAGTTTGTAGAACTGGATAACATTGAGCTAAACAAAAAGAATTAAGTATTTAAAGACAAATAGTATGTGATTTCATTCATTTGTGGAAACAAACGTAATAATTTCAAAGAAGAGATAATCAGGCAGGAAGGAGAGAGAGGAAAGTCGGAACGTGTTGTGTGAAACAAGAAGTGATACCATAGAACTAAAGACGCAGAAAGAGTCCTATGTTGTTCTGACTTAGTATTAGTTTAACTTTACTTAAGCAACTGGAAAAAAAAAGTAAGGGGATAAAATAGTGATTCAGTGGTTATTAGCACCAGCTATTCTTGCATAGGACCTAGTCTAGATTCTCAGCACTCACAGTGGTTCAGAACTACCTGTAACTCCAATTCCAGAGGATCCAATGTTCTCTTTTGATCCCCCCAAAGAGCACCAAGTATGCCCTTGATGCATAAACATACATGCAGATAAGACACTAATGTACATAAAATCAAACAACTAAATCTAAAACATTTTTTAAAAGTACAAAAAATTCCCCAAGACACAGTACACATACATGTTATATGTGCAAGCATAGATGCATGAGCATATTTCAGGGGAAATGCATGTTTTAGATCAGCTAGATGAATGTATGCCATGAAGAGGTGCTGCTTTCAGATGTTCTGTTCTAAGTATGTATGTAGAACTCGTGAAACAATAGTGGTCATAGAAATCTCAAACTGAGCATGGGCACTCTTTGTGAGATCCTCCTCTAAGTCCCTGTCTATGTAGAAGGCAAGGCATCACTCTCAAACAGACCAGTCATTATGTCTGCTTGTTTCTGTTTGTTCTTTTTTTTTTTTTTTTCAGAGTCTCACTGTGTAGTCCTGGATATCTGTCTCGAACTCACAAAGATCTTCCTGTCTCTGTCTCCTGACTACTAGGATTAAAGGCATATGCCACCACTGTTTGGGTGGGTCAGTCAGTCATATGACACATGGAAAATCATCCAAAAATACGAGATAATTTTCTGTTTGTGTGTTTTTACTAGAATTTGAGCACATAGGATATTAGTCAATTTATATCTGTGACCCAGACTTTTTTCACAGCATGCATTCCTATCACCTTATATTTTTTTCAGAGATACTTGGACTTTTTGTTAATGTAGAATCCAAAAAAAAAAAAAAAGTCTACGGGTCTGGTAGAGAAACAGAAAAGAGAGAATTATGGTAAATGACGTCACTTCTCACATGGAAAAAAAAAACACTTAGAGAAGTGTGCCTTGAGACACTGTTTACTGAGAAAATCATTCAATTTCTGTCTGCTTAAAGGGGAAGTAGTGTGGGCAGAGATGATGATGAAACTGTGGCACTTTATATTTCATAAAGGAGAAGTCAAGCAAAGCTGCAAAATGATGTAGATTTCTTCCTATGCTTGTATGGTAGAGAGGACAGCGGACAGGGCTGACTTGAATATAGTGTACGGGGATGAAACTTTTAGAACAGGAGAATAGAAAGAGTGGGAGGCGGAGTGTGTAGGGGACACTGAGGCGATGTTTACAGTTATCATCAGTGGTAGTTTGGGTTTGCCCATGACTGTCATTGTCTTTACCCTTGATTCTTTGTAAGCTTCCTATTCTTGACAGAGAAAAAAGTCAGAGTGAACAAAAACAATTGTGATTTATTTCAAGTTCTCCGAATTTTGAAACGAATCCTTGCATGAGTCTAAATATTGGGAAATGGTAGTTAAAACTTCCCCAACACTTTCATCGTGACTGATCAGTGTGTGCCGATGACCAGTGTGTGCCAGTGTAACTGACGCACATTCCTGTGTTTAGTTGATGATGGTGCTGTTTATGTTATTCTAAATTAACTACTTTTCCTGTTTTAAATGTCAAAATTTGAAGAATCTCTTCCCATACGGGTGACACGGATGTGTGTAAGAAATTATAACCCAATGTCTGATCATGATTATGAAGCTCAAACTGTTTATTAAGATGGAAGGAAAAGCATTTCTAAAAAATACGTGGTTTTCGTTGCCCAGATAGGAAATCCAAGTCCAGATAGAAAAGTTTTCACGGTTTGGGAAGACAGGGACATGCTCACCTCCGCTTTTGTTGTAAAGTTCACGACACAGTTTTACAGCTACGTGCTGTAGAGTTTCTATGAGTCTCCTGTTCTGCATCTGGAGGGACTGCAGCTGTCGGGATACATTCCCCAGCCTTTCATCCTTTTCAGCGATGCTGTCTTGCTGGATATTGGAGAGCTGGTAGAACTGAAAAACTAAGTCATGTGACCAAGTCAGACTGGACAGCTCATTGCCTGTTTGCATTTCCACACAGTAGGGAGGCAATAAAGTACATAGATTAACAACCCTAAGTACTGAGCGCTCAGATTGCCACATCCAATGGCACAGTTAATTGTATCATCTCGGGTAAATATATATTATACACCTCTGTTGGAAAATATGAGGCCAAAATAGTGATTCTTAATTTCAGAAGCTAAGAGTCGAATACTAAATTGTTTTAACTATTGAAGCATTTTATGCACAGCCAAACCTAAAACCAACCTAAAAATGTAAATATACTCATCTATTGACTTGAATATTGAATATTGGAAAAATGACATAATCCATACTTCATTTCATTATTACATTGGTCAGATCTCATTTCCATATTTTTATAGATTTTTAGTTAGTGTATGTGAGGACAAGTAATATCTTTAGTGTCACTCAGCTGAAAAGAAATTTCAACACAGATTGAACTTCAGTTTTCCAAATCTAGAGAAATCTGTCATGAGTCATGAGAGCCACTTTACATTCCTAAGGAAAAAAGGTGATTACAAAATAGTGCTGTAACAAGATGATGTAAATTTCAGGGTAGAAAGAAGTAATAGTATTTCTTTTTAATTTTTAAATTTAAGTTCATGAATGTAAACATTTTGTTTTTTTGAGAGAGGATTTCTCATATTCTTTTTTTTTTTTTTTTCTTCAAAGAAAATCACTATATGACCCCCTGATCTGCATTGCTGTATGGCATTTGCCTGGGCTCACCTTCAGCAGTTCAGGAAGGGGTTGTGTATTCCTAATTAGTAGATCTAGGAACACACTGTTGCTGCTTTGAAATGGAAGGTGTTTTCCTTGTTTGATTTTCATGCATTCCCCCCCTCCCCGAAGATAACTGTATCATTTCCCAGCCTTTCTGACAAGTATAGAGACCCAGCTCTTCTCTGCTCCCTGTGTAGAGGATGGATGAGCTCAGAAAACATTTTCCCTGCACCAGTCCACTGCACCACACGGCCTCACAGCAGCTGCCAGAGCTGCGCCACTGGGGCAGGGGGTAAAGAGATCAACAGTACATGCTCTCCAAAGCGGTGAATTACATACGGATATATAAACTGATACAATACTTCTCTTCAATAGCATGTTTTCTTTGAATTGAAAAATGCTTGCTGTATTTCCATATTTCAACTCCTAGTCATTTAAACAGTTGCCTTTAGAAAGAGGATAAGACTCCAAAATTAGGATTTTAAGAAACTCAAAGAAAGAGAGTCTCCTCCTGGACAAATCAAGGAATCAGGATCTCCCCCAGGGTAAAGTGCAGACTTACACACAAGGCCCAGGGCTGCAAGGCCAACGAGTAGCACCAAACACAAGGTCAGCAGGGTCAGAGCCACTGGGCGCCAAACTGAAGAGGGAGTCTCGTTCTCTGCTGGGAGCAAAAAGAAACTAAGATTGGTTTTTAATTTCTCTTGGATTAACGTCAGACCAATACAAAAGTTGGAGAGCCTTCTAGATGCAAAATGAAGGCGGTCAGGACATTACTCTGTCCTCATAAATATGGCCACAAAACCCACTTAGGCCTCACTTTTACATCTAGTTCTTTCATAGGCCCCACCACTTCTGATCTCTCCCTGAGGCCTGCTGCACAGTCATTATATATTATCATGAAATGTAAATGGTTGCTTTTAGAGCCTTATAACTTGTCAAAACTCTGGCCGTAGAGGCCAGGTATGGCGGCACACACCTTTAATCCCAGGAGGCAGGAAGTTCTCTATGAGTTGGAGGCCAGCCTGACCTACATAGCAAATTCCAGCCCTGCCAGGGTTACATTGTGAGACCCTGACTCAAAAACAAACAAGTAAACAACAACAAAAAGACAAAAAGGAAAATGTGAGTGTAAAGATTCTTACATATACCTGACATGAGTCTAAGCATGGAGGTGCAGACCTATTATCCCAGCAGTGTAGGTAGAGGTAAAGGGATCGAGAGTTCAAATTCATCTTTAACTTTGTTAGAGATAGAGATCAACCAGTGTTGACAAAAGCAACCAAAAACTCAAAAACCAGGAACCTCAAATCTTACCAAAAAGCAAATTTTTACAGCATCAGGAAAACCATGCAATTAATTTGTTTTCAATTTTGCAAAATATGCCCTGTCTCCAGTGCTCCACCTATGAGTCATTAGGGAAAAAAAATGAGATTTTCATCGTCAGAAATGATAGTTTGTTGTTTCTTTTTCATTTTTCTTCCATGAGAATCCTAATTTGTAAGAATGTTACATATTCATTTATCAGCCTTCCATCTTCCCCAAACTAAGTTAGAAAGGAACATAACCATCATTTCTCATAGATGAATGTAGCTATTTCCAAGTTCATACCAGTCAAATAATGAACAAAAACAGAAAAAGAAACACTAGGGACTACAGGTATCCTCTTCTTGACTTTGTTTCCATGGGTTTGACCTGTCACAGTAGAGTAGCCACTGTATCACTAGGAGACCTTTCACCTGGTGAGATCATCTATTTGGGTTATGACCAAAGGCAGCTGACAGATTTGAACTCTCCTCCAGTATAGATAACATCTGGGCTTTGTGACTAGAAACCAAAAGTAGAGCCAGAAAACTCTATGCTCTCTATGTTCAATCCAATTAAGAATTCAAGTCAGGATCTAAAACAGGAAACAAACATATACAAGTTCATGTCTGGAAACCCAGTCACACTGGCCAGGGAATTAGGCATACCATCTCCACTCTCCCTCCTGTCCTCCAACTCCAACCTCCAATCTTATCCCCAATTCTGTAGCAGACCACTGACTATGGCCCTTCTTTCCTTGGCCTTCTCATATTGACCCTCACACATTGATAGTGGGAGACTTTATTTATCTCACACTCACTAATACACAGGTCAGCAAGATAAAACTAAATAACCAAAAAAATGCTGATGATTAATGACATCATAAACAAAATGAATTTAACAGATATAACAGAAACTTGCACCCAAACACAAACAGACATGCAAAATATACCTCCTTCTCTGTAGTGTAGCTCATGGAATTTTATTCCAAAGTTTACCATATACTAAGACACAAATCAAGTCTCAACAGATACAAGAAAGTTGAAATAACACCCTGTATCCTATCTGACTACCATGGATTAAAGCTAGATAGTAATAACAACAGAAACAACACAAAGCTTACAAACTCATGGAAACTGAACAATTCATTACTGAATGAAAAATTAAGCAAGACAGAAATTTAAAAAGAAATTAAACACATTTTAGAACTGAATGAAAATGGAAACACAACCTACCCAAATTTATGGAAAATAATGAATGGTTGCTTCTAAGAAGAAAGCTCATAGCACTAAGTGACCACAGAAAAAAATTGGAGAGATCATATATTAGTGATTTAGTGATATGCTTAAAAGCTCTAGAACAAAAAGAAGTAATAACACCCAAAAAGAACAGACAATAAACAATAAAACTCATGGATAAAAATCAATAAACTAGAAACAAGAAGCATTTCTTTAAAAAAAAATCAATAAAACAGAGTTGGTTCTTTGAGAAAATCAATAAGATTGATAAACACTTATCGAAATTAATTAAAGGTGATGGAGAAAGATTCAAAATAACAAAATTAGAAACAATGTAAGGACATAACAACAGATACCAAGGAAATCTAGAGAATCATAAAGAAATACTTTAACAACCCATACATTACCAAGTTGGAAGAATCTAAAAGAAATGGATGATTTTTTTGATATATATGACCTATCAGAGTAAATCAACATAAGATAAGCAATGTAAACAGATTTATAACCTCTAGTGAAATATAGCCAGCCAATAAAAGACTCTCAGCCAAAAAGAAAAAAGAAAAAGAAAAATCTAAATATTATATTCCTCAACTTATTCTACAAAATAAAAACAGAGGGTACACTAGCCAATTCCTTTTGCCAGGTTATACTTGTATAGTTGCCCTGATATCTAAACCACATAAAGACTCAACAAAGAAAGAAAATTACAGAACAGTGGTCCTGATGAACATAAATGCAAAGTTTCTCAATAAAATGCCTGAAAACTAAAATCAAGAACACATTAAAAAGATCATCTACCATGATCAAGTAGGCTTCATCATAGAGATACAGGAATGGTTCAATATACATAAATCAAGAAATGTTATCTACCATATGAAAGACAAAAACCACAAGGTCATCTCATTAGATGCAGAAAAGACCTGTGACAAAAATCCAACACTCCTTTATGGTAAAAGTCATGGAGATAATGGGGGAAGGGATGTAAGAAACAAAACTCAAATTAAGATGTGATTTACAGCAAATCCACAGTCAACATCAACCTCAGTGAAGAAAACCCAAAGCACTTCCACTAAAATCAGAAACAAGACAAGGTTGTCCACTCTCTCCATATCTGTTCAGTATAGTACTTGAATTCTTAGCTAGAGCAATAAGACAACTAAAGGAGGTCAAGTGAGCATAATTAGGAAGGAAAGAAGTCAATATATCTTTATTTATCAATGAAGTGATAGTAGTCATACATGACACTAAAATTTCCTCCAGCCAACTCCTACAGCTGATAAACACTTCAGAAAATAGCAGGATGAAAAACTGAAGTATAAACCCAGTAGCCTTCCTATATACAAAAGAAAAAGAGATGGAGGAAGAAATCAGGGAAACAATACCTTTCACAGTAGCCTCAAAAAAAAAAAAAAGATACATTGGTGTAGTTCTAACCAGGGAAATAAAAGACTTGTACAATAAAAACTTTAAGACACTGAAGAAATTGAGAAAGGCATTAGAAGATTTCCCATTCCCATGATTAATGGGATTACTAGATTTCAAACTTTACTACAGAGATATAGGAATGGGAAAAAAAAACAAGGTATTGGCACAAAAACAAATACAGATCAATAGAATCAAGTTGAAGACCGAGACATAAATCAATACACCTATGGACACTTGAATTTTTATAAAGCCAGAAATACACACAAGAAAAAAAGACAGAATCTTCAACAAATGGTACTGGTCAAATTGGACAAGTGCATGTAGAAGAATCCAAAAAAGATCCACATTTATCACACTGCACAAAAATCCACTCCACTCCAAGTGCATCAAAAAACTCAACATAAGGCCATATACACTAAGTCTGATAGAAGAGAAAATAAAAAATAATCTTTAACTCATTGGCACAAGAGAAGACTTTCTAAGCAGAACACCATTATCACAGGCATTAAGATCAACAATTAATAATCAGGACTTTATGAAACTTCATACTTCTGATTGCTTCTGCATGGCAAAAGACACCATTATTCAAAATGACATTCTACAGAATAGGAAAATATTTTTACCAACTACATGCCTATTAGAGTGATAATATCCAAGACCTAAAATACTCAGGCATAAAAAAATAATCTAATTAAAAAGTAAGATACAAAGCTAAACATAATATTCTCAAAAAAAGGAATTCACAAATGACTGAGAAACACTTAAAGAAGTGTTCAAAATCCTTAGTCATTAGCAAAGCATAGATGAAAACTGCTTTGAAATTTCTTCATCCACCACTCAGTCAGAATGGCCAAGATTAAAAAAACAAATAACAGCTCATGATGGCCAGTATGTGGGGTAAGGAGAATGCTTATTCTTTGCTTGTAGGAGTGTAACCTTCTACAGTCTTTATAAAATCAGTGTGGCAGTTTCTCAGGAACTTGAGAATAAATATAGCTCAAGATTCAGCTATACCACTCTTGAGCATATACCCGCAAAAAGGTACTTCTTCAACCATGTTCATTGCTGTTTCATCAGAAATTGGAAACAACCCAGATGTCTATCATTGGATAAATGGATAAAGAAAATGTGGTATAATTAACAATGGATAAATCTCAGTTTAAAAAATGAAATGAAATTTGCAAGTAAATGGACAGGTCTAGGGAGAAAATCATTCTGATTGGATAACATGTATCTAGAAAGAAAAATGTGGTATGTGTTTATTTGCATGTGGGTGTTAACTTTTAAGTCTTAGATAAGCAAGCTACAGTCCATATAACCACGGAAGTTTGGTATAGACTAAGGGAGTAGGTGGGAGGAATGACTATCCCTAGCAAGGGGAAATGGAATTAATAGTTAGGAATAGACAAGGTGGGGGGACTAGAACAGAAGTGTTAAATGCGGATGGAGTGGGAAGAGGGACCAGAGGAGACAACACAGTGAGGGACAACTATAACAGTTGAGGGATAATATGGAAACTTAATAGACTGGAAGCTTCCTAAAATATATACACATATGAAAAAAATCTAAATAAAATCACCAACTAATTGGGGAAATAGAGCTCCAACTGGAAATCTCTCGTCACCAAATGAAGCTCCTAGTACCAGGAATGTGTTTTATCTGATAGAATGATTGACTCAATAAATAACCCCAAACAATCCAGGCTATTGGTTGCTCTCCACATACTGATGGTAAGGCAATATTGCTGAAGACAATGCCTACACAACTCTGTTGAACATAGACAATTTGAAATAAAAAGTCCTATCTAAAGCCTTCTCCCCTATTGACTAGTGCTTATGGTACTGGAATGTACTCTACACTCTACAAAAGGAGAAAGGTAAACACCAATAGCCCAGCTATAAACCGTTTGATCTACAATGATGACATTTCTGCAAGGGTCACTAGTGCAATAGTGGCACAAAACTATGGCAGTAATCAACCAATATCTGATTGGATTTCAGGTCTATTTCATGTGATAGAACCCATCCCTAATAATGCTCAGATGGCTAAGAAACTGAGACAGGAAAGATCAGAGATCTAGGGGAAAACGAAATATTACTATTCTGCTAAAGGAACATAGCAATAAAATGACTTCTAGTGACATTCTGCTATACTCATAGATCTGTGACTTGCTCAGCTGTCATCAGAGAAGCTTCCTCCTGCAACAGATAGGGACAGATACAGAGATCCACAGCCAGTGTGCAAGGGATGGGACACCTTGGAACACTCAGTCCTAAATGGGATGGCGCCATCAAATCCCTTTTTTCAGGGTTCAGGGAACCCTTCAGAAAAGGAGGCAGAAGGAATGTAAGAACCAGAAGGGACGAAGGACACCAAGAAAATAAGGAATTGTAAACACAGCTAAACCAATGCACATATGAACTACAGACTATGGCAGCAGGAGCAGGTCATGTGTGGGTCTGCAACAAATGGGATTCCAGCACTGAAATGAGAAGTGGATGTTGAAATAAGAAGCGGCGGGGCTGCGTCCCCGGCCGCTTGCTAGCTTATGCCCGAAATAACAACACACAAACTGTATTCATTTAAGAACTGCTTGGCCCATGAACTCTAGCTTCTTATTGGCTAGCTCTTACATATTGTTCTAACCCATTTCTAATAATGTGTGTAAGCACCCCAAGGTGCGCTTACCAGGAAGATTCTAGCCTAAGTCCATCGTGGGTTGGAGCTGCCTGGGAGAGCAGAGCATGGCGTCTCTGCTCCAGAGAGCAGAGCTGTCCGGTCCCTCTGGAAGCAGAGCAGAGTCTGACCTCACTTCCTCTTCCGCCCAGCATCCTATTCTGTTTATTCCACCCACCTATGTTCTAAGCTATGAGGCCAAGCAGTTGGTTTATTATAATTAACCAATTACCTTCCTCCATCAAGTGGATACATGTCCCCATTCTTAACTGTCAGTGACCGTGTCAGAGGAGCTGCAGTCAGCAATAGAGCTTATGGAGTGCAATTCACCAGATAGCAAAGCTGTGGTGGGTATATTCAGGAGAGGCAAAGCCCTGGGAGGATTGTTTCCAGCATTCCCCTTGCTTCTGCTGTGCTTCCTCCTGCTTAATGCTGTCACGGGTCTGCTGTATTTGGCATGGTAATCCCTTTCATTGCAATGTGAAAGGCTCCACGTATCTAGTATAGTGTGAGTATTTCATGAGAAAATCCCACTCTTCACTGGGCAATTTACATGCAAGATCATAACGAAGATGAATGAGCAATGATGTTTAGTTGAATCAATGATTTAATTGAACTGAGTCACTCTAAAAGATACAGGTAGCTAATACAATGAAGATGATTAGGGAAATGGTTTAGGTTATTCTGTCAATTGTTCCAATAAGAGATACAAATAAGGCAAAAATCGGCTAGAAGTCACCTTCCCCTTTGTTAGAAGTGAGGTTGGCAGAGGATAGAAAATAAGAAGGAAGTTTCATGCATTATAGGCCCATGACTTCTGCCTGTGGAAAAACAGGCTGATGATCAAAGAAAACAATTACGTCCCACACCCAAGGTTAGGCCTGAGTTCCTCGATCATGTAGTTTACGGAATAAATCACAGGTTTAGGTATTCACCTCGAAAAAACAAAGTTGTGGAAAGAAATTAAATTATTATTGTGTGTAAATAGCCAACCCAAAACAAGCTCAAGAGCAACATTGGGGGTTCTTTGTCTCATAAAATTTAGTCACGACATTTATTTTATTTCTTCTTGTTGTTTTTGTCCTGGTTCTTCATTTCTTGTTGTTGTTCTTCTTTCTCTCCTCCTTCTTTTCCTTCTCCTTTCTCCTCATCATTTTCCTCATCTTCTTATTTAGCTTACAGGTCCTTTGCATATACATTACAGCTTCCAGTTCTGTGTTTTTATGGGATTCCTATGTGTGTGAATGTATGTGTCTATGTGTCTATATGTGTTTCCTGTGCTCTTTGTTTGGATCCTTTTCTTATGTTTGTTTTCTCCTATTCCAATTTGTTTGTTTTGGGTTTTATTTTATTTTACCATTATTATTACTTAGATGACTGTTTTCTAATGAGAGACAGAAAGGGTTTGGATTTATATGGGGAAGGGATGATTTCAAAGGAATTGGGAGAGGGCAAACTTTAATCAATAGGTTTTATGAGAAAAATCTATTTTTTCTTTCTTTCTTTCTTGTTTTTGTTTTTTGTTTTTTCAAGACAGGGTTTCTCTTTATAACAGCCCAAGCTATCCTGGAACTCGCTTTGCAACAAGACTGGCCTCAAACTCATGGAGATCTGCCTGCCTCTGCCTCCCAAGTGCTGGGATTTAAAGGCGTGTAACACCATGCCCTACCAAAATCTATTTTCAATAAAATTAAAATAGAAAGAAAGAATTACTTCTTTCTAGAAATATCCTCTATAGTAAATATTCTAGGCACAATAATGTGAGCTAGCTGCTGTTGTCAAAGTGAAGCATTAAAGCTAGCATGGACATCAAAAACATGGTGCCCATCCTGCATTTAGGAAATATGCCAAAATTCAGAAAGAAGCCATGTGGGTGTATTTTACTTTACATTTTAAAATATGACTTATATTAATTGATATTAATCACATCAGTATATAGCTCAAATTCTATTTAGAAGAAATTTAAAGTACTTTTCATAGATTATAACAATTTCATTATGATTTAACCCGATTTAATGACTTCTAGAAGCGTTACTGCAATTAAGACAAAATCCCAGAATACACTCCTTCTTAGTCAGTTCCTACCATGCTCTTTTATCCAGAGTCCAGCTGTTGAACTAATAGAACCCTTCTGTTGTGTCCTTGCAACCCTTAGACTATCTTTATTTCAGTTCTCTGTGTTCTCCCTTCTTCTGCTTCTGCTTCTGCAACCAAGTCTCCAGGATGGAATGGTAATGAACTTGCCAGTTTCTATTTTTCTTGGATGTTGTTTTTCTCTCTAGCAATTTTTCTTGTGGATGCAAGTCTAAAGCTTCTGAATTCTCCCCCAAATTTTCCCAAGAATGTTGAACTAACTCTCTAGAGAAAACTTCCTCCTTAAAAGAGATTTTACACAAAAAATCTTAATTTGGTGCTTACTTTGGGTTTGGCTTTCTTGTAGTCTGGGTTTTGGAGGAGAATTCCTATGCTCTCTTGTGTGGTATGTTTATAAAGAAGTGTGGATAGGCCAAAGAATGACATAAACATCCCAGGAATGCTGAGAACACTATCTTCCTGAGTCGCCTAATATTGTTATGCTATAAAAGTCTAGAGTGCCATTGTCAAGTTTTGAATACAAAGCCTTTTGTTGCTCCATGAAACTTGGCAGATGAAGAGTATTGTCACGCTTGTTTAGTTATTCTTCATCCGGCAGCAGAGGAAGCCTCTACACTCCCACAAATCAAGAGCACACAGGAAAAGAATCAGATATCACTTAATAAAGGCCATAGGTAGACCCCTCCCCCAAAGGACAAGGCATCTTAGAAGCTGGAAAAGAAACAGAATTTAACTTCAGCAGTTTGTAGAAGGCCATGCTGGATATTTGTGGCAGAGCTAGGATGAACTCATTATGCTTAGCCCTGTACTTTGTGTATTCCTGGTGAAATAGGAATCCAAGAGAAACATGTCTACTGATGTGCACAATATTTTAAAGACTGCTTTCTGAGCCTTTCACACCATTGCACTCTTGACAGATTTCAAGAATGGAGCATTTCTAACCCATCTCTGCCTTTGGGATCTATTTTTAGACTTAAATGTTGTCTTTTCTGGAACGCCTTTTTTTTCTTAGTTGTCACCCACTGTACACAGTGACCTCTCCATGAATCTGTGAGGTTGATGTCTTGTTGTGTGTGTGTGAAGTAACACCAGAGAGACAATAAGATTAACTTTTAGATCTTTTAGATTGACTTTCATCTCTCTGCATGTAAGCATGTAAATGATGCTAACCTTCCTATTATTTACAAAGGAGAGCAGATGGTTGACCTGAGTATTCTTGCCACATGGGATGACTAGGCAGGAATCAGGCTGAAGAATTTACATCTCATAACACAATATTTCAGAATATCAATAAGTTTCTAATTTGTAATGAAATGCACTTGCGTTCTTAAGTAAGCTATGAGTAAGTTCATTTTATAACCTAATAAAGTTATTTGATTACTGAAATATAGTTTAAATATAAAATTACCAAGCCAGGCATGATGGCACATGTCTCTAATATCAGTACTTGGAAAATTGGGGCAAAAGGATTGCTGTGAGTTGGCAACCCTCAGAGGCCACATGGTGAGCTCAGGATCAGCCTGGGATACTTAGCAAAATCCTGTCTCAATAAACAAGCAAACAAACAAAAACTACTGATGGCTGCTAAAATTCTTAAATCACCAAGATAAATGTCTTAAATAAATTTTCTCATCTATTTTCAAGAATACTCTCTAGAGATTATTATTCTATTTTGCATGTGGGCAACATTTTGCTCTGGGGAATGTTCGCTATCCTAGAGAGAAAAGCAGAGCCACTGCTAATAACAGTGACTGCATTGTATATACTGTTGTATTTGCTTGAAAGCCTCCCCAAGTTATACAAGTGTATAATTCCACTTAATCCTTATTCAGATAGGAATATAGTTGTCCATTAATTTCTTTCTCCATAAGTATGTGCAGTGGAACAATGGAGCCTGAAGCGCAATCCACTGAACACTGTCAATCATAATCCTTCTCTTAACTTCTTACATTAATATTTCACCTTTTATGTAAATTTGATTTGGAATTATAAAAGGCCCCAGTATCTGAGGGTTTGTAACTTCTCATTCCTACATTACAAATTGTCTGTTGGGATTATAAAGCAATCTTCTCAATTCTTCCAAAAAGATTAACTTCATAAAATACAAAGGATAAAATGATTTTTTTCTTTACAGAAAAAAAATGTTTTCCCCAAATGATTTTAGAACAAAATGTATTAGAAAAAGCTCCACACTATTGGTCCTATTTTTAAGCCTTTGTTCCTTTCTCTGCATCCATTTCTTCCTCTGAGGACTTCCAATCTTCAGTTGAATAATACTTTGTAACCCTTTATAATAATTTTTGTCATGATTCTCAATTTATGCTGAACTAAATCCTAATCCAAAATTAGTGCCACATTTTTTCCTCCAAGTTCTTATTTGTTTTAATTTTGTCTGCCTTTTGTACCAGGCTAGTTGTTCCTTTATGATGTCACCTACACACTGTCGTCCACAGAGTAGAAAAGTCACCCAATGTTCCAGTTTGCGCTTCTGGCAAATCCAGGCTGAGCCTTGTAGATCTGGGGAAACTGACACCTTCTCTTAGGATGTACAGAGCAAACAATCATCTGCTTAGTTCTGAGTGCCTTCTGCGGTCTCCAACAAGTCTTCAATAACACTAAGTACTTTTATTATAACTGCCGATTTTGATTATTTTTTGGTTTCAATTACCTCATAAAAACATAAATAGAACCTTACCAGTGTCTACCATAGTGTTTCATATTTAGTGAGTATGCCTAAAAGATATGTGAGACCATAGAGCTGTGACTTGTGCCTTATTGCTTCAATGCAGATATGTAAAAAAGAAACTAAAAAGCCGAAAAAGATTACAATATTGCAATAATAAGAGTAGAGCAAAACAGAACTCGAACTGATTTTTAAATGTGTGTTTCTAAGTATCATTAATTGAGTTATTTTTTTATCCTTTTGTTAGGATAGCATTCCCACTTCAGTGGGTATCCTGGTCCTTCTATGAGATCATTCCCTTACTCTTGATGTTGTTCAGGTGGATTGGCCATCCTGGGTTTCTTTTCTGTTTACAGTGTCATTAGAATCTCTCCCACCTCAGAAATTAAATTATAAATGTCATCACTCAATCTTGTGGCACCTTGCAATAACATACTATATTTTCTTCAAAGAAGAGAAAGAAATGAAATGAGAAAATCATAGATATTTTCATTTCATCATCAGCCTGTTTTTTACACATTGCTATGAAATAAGCAATAGCCTGACCAGTGTGGTGGCACACAGCAATGATCCCTGCTCTTTGCTGGGATAGGCTGAGATAAGAAGCATTTGAGTTGAGGATAATTCTCAGCTGTGTAGAGAGTTTCAATCTTTAAAAAAAAAGATGATTGTGATGTTAAATAAACTATTTTTCTCCTGATTGTTGAAATAACAGACTGTGCTTAATCTCCTCTTAAATGATCTGCAGTGTTTATTATTTTTAGCATTCCATGATTGCTTGACATTGACTTCTCCACTACTGTGAGTTTATTCTCCCTGTGTTCCAATGCTTCTTACTGTCAGTCCTCCTTCCAAGGTCTCTACTACTACTTCCTAGTAGTCTCCCATTGGCCTTCTTGTTCTCCAGGCCCTGTGGCTGATACTCCCTGGCTTCTCTCCTTGCCAGACCATTTTGTTTTCTAGATTTATGGCTTAATATTTTCTTCCTTGGTGATCTGATTCGCTCATATCAATTTTTAGTTTCTATTCACATAACTTAAATGATTTAGTTATTTTCATGCCATGATCACTACATACATATTTAGCCCAAAAGTTTTAGCCTGAATCCACATTCTTTAAATATATGTGTATTCGCACAATTTCAAATACATTTCACCTTGCAGATCCTTGAAGTCAGGCTGAATTTGTCACCCTTCAGTTCTTTCTGTAGTTTTTTTTTTTTTTTTTTTTTTTTTTTTTTTTTGCAGGTCATGACAGCACCTCTCACACCACATCTGGAAATAATCAATCAACCTTTGACTGACTTCTTTTTTCTGGTTCCTCACAGGCGACCAAAAGCATTCCTTGAAGCTCCTCCCCTCAATGTCTATCCAACTGCCCTCTCCCCCTCCTTCCTACTTTTCTTCCTTACTTGAGGATTCTTACCTCTACCTGGAGTACTGATAAAACAGACTTTGTTTCATCCAGGTCCACGAATTCTCCTTTAGTCCATCCTCAGCATAGCCTAGAGATACTTCTAAGAACACATCATTTGTCTCTCTGTCTCTTTCTCTCCCCCACTGATTTCATTTTAACTACAGAACAGAACTAAAACATTTCAGATGGCCTAAAAGACCCTTCTTAGCTCTCCAGATCTGCTTCCTATAGCCACCCCTCAGCCCTGCAACTCAGTTATACTTATGACACACAGTTCTCTGAAAACAAAGCATTCATTAAAGTCCTCCTCATTTTTGTTTCATAAGTCTCTCTCTGTAGAGCATCCTCAAGTCTGAACACTCCCACCCCTGGTTCTTTATACTATAGAAAATCCTAAGATCAACTCCATGCAATGACCACGCTCTCTAGATCTTTCTGGGTCTCTTTTAGCCCCCTAGACATAAATGACCAGGCTTTCATGTGTCTCTGCATACACTCCAAGATGGTATGTTATATACAAAGCTGAGTTGAGAACCAGTTTCCCTCATAGCTCATAGCTGAGAATCTATCATATTATGCACTGTGTGGCTGGCCTTTGCTAACCTGACTGAACTTGTGGAAATTCTGTGAATAATTATTTCTTTTTGACTTTCTGTCTTCTTAACTGTTTTGGTATTTTTAGACAAGCATGACTGTTATATGAATAACATTAAAATCTCAAAATTACCTAAGTGTTTATTCCTATTAGTTCAAATGAAACAGTTTAAATAAATGCCTACTCATATTCTGCCACAGCATTATATTGAATCTGAAATTGCCAGAAAAAAATATGATTTCTACTGTTGTTTCTATAGCAGAGGTGTATCAAATATGTTTTCTTAAGAAAGTTTTTGTGGCATTCCTCTAAATATTTGCATATCTCAAGATGAAATCAACATATCACACAGGAAGCCTCTTCCAGATGTTTGACTCTGAGTCATTTCCTTGTAACCTTCTCTCCCACTGTTCCAATTTCTGCTTCTTTCAAAGAGGCTGCCAAATGTTGTACCCAGTGTTTCATCTTGCCCCACCTCTGTCTCCACCCTTTAATCTCGAGGTACTGATTTGTACACACTGTTCCTGCTTAAGCAGGTCATTAGTCCATCTCTAGGCTAAGGTGAAAAACAAAATCTCAAATGGTCCTCTTGAGACCACGGCCCTGTGAACTAATTGTTCATGAAAGAGTTTGGAGGAAGGCCTTTCCAGCCCTGCCTGAAGCGTCAACCACATCCTACAGCATCTCTCCTCCCTCCTGTAACCATTTAGCTCCAGGTCAAAGAAGCTGGAAATCCCCAATATCCTTTAAGCAGCTCTTTGTGTAGTTTAGTAGGAAACCAAGAAACCATACCAGTAGGCATCAGGAGAACAATCATTTATAAAAAGGATTATTTTTTTATGTACATTTGTATGGAATGACTTTATGAAGGAAAAGGAGGGACCCTGAAAGTTATTTGATAAAAGAGAGAGCAGTACAAAAATGTGTCCTGATTTACAGAAGTAAAGAAATCCTGGATCTGGTCACAAGGAAAAATAAACGTCTTGAAGACATAGCCAGGAATTAGGTTCCACTGATGGAAAGTGACGCAGAAGTGTTAAACAGAACCCTCCAGGAATTTGCAAAGGAAGGAATATTGAGGAAAATGTTTTTAGAGTGTCTGCCTTGGTCATTCTTTATATTCTTGTATGCCTTGTGAAGTTGTGTTACATCTGTTCACTGTTAGCTGAAGTTAATATGAGCAGATGTGCATAAGGTACTTAAAGTAATCCTGGGCACAACGTATGCATTAAAATCCACCTCCCATCATTGATGTCTTAATAGCAATGAAACCAAAGCCCCAAGAGACTAAGATCACACAGTGGTAAGTGGCTTACTTGGTATCAGAACCTGAACGTATGGCTTGCTATCCATTTGTACTACGGAATGAGGTATTTGCTCTAGAACAAAGTCATGTGTCTGCAGTAGACAAACCAGAAAAGGCCCCCATGTCCTTGTGTGAATTATAAAAATGACGGGTAAAGGAAAAATGTTACTCGGTCATAAGGCAAATAACAGTAAAGAAAATAGTAAGACATAAACTAAATCAAATGTCTTGTAAATATGATTCAATCATGTCAGTATTCTAAGCTCAACAAAGTAAAGGGGGCAGAATATGGTGATGCACGCTTATAATCCAGCTATTGGGCAAACAGAGATAAGAAGGTTGCCAGTTTGATGTCAGTGGGTAACATAGTGAGATACTGCTGTCTCACATTGATTAGAAGGAGTCCACAGTGTTGCTCAGTGTTATTCTGTTGCCTATCATGAGGAAAACTCTATGTTCAAAACGAAAGGGCTGGGTTGGGGGGGGGTGCGAGAAATTTGATGAAAATGAATCTGAGCTCCCTATTTAGGTTACCAAATCATTGAATTTCAGACCTAAGAAGACACATTAAGAAGAATTTACTTCTGTTGCCCATGATATCACAGATGATAACCAATACCTGAAGCTAACATGACTCCTCCAAAGTCTTGCAGATTCAAGATGTAGAAATTCTAACATATACCCACATTAATTAACCCGCTTGGAAATTTCTCCCTTAAAGTCAAGAGTTAAAAACTCACCACTCCCGCCACCATCCCCCCCCCCCTTAAAATGTTCATTTTGATTAACCCAAATTTCCAAATCACATCACAGGTGACAATCGCATGGACAACAACAACCGGCCTGATTTGGCCTTTGCGAGAAAGAAAAAGGAAACAGATGTTTCTTTAAGGTATAATCTCATCTTTCCCTGCTATACCTAATTATAAAATCCATATGCCTCCTTGCAAACTGCTAAACCAGCAATAGCATGTTAGAGAATCAGATCCGTGTGTGTATTAACATTTTCAAATGTTACATGCGTGCAGACAAGTTGTGGAAAGTGCAGATAACCCTCACGATACGCCATGGGAAGATTCCCTCCCTTCCCTCTGCTTTGCACATGCCTAGGAAAAGGGCCTCAGTTCAAGAATTTCTTCAGGGCACTGGTCTGCTTGGACTCTAGAAGACAGGAGTAAGTACCTGAATGCCTCGGATCTGCACGTCTGGTGACAGTGGAAGCTCCAGAATACAGGCTTATGCTGGTGTCATCATCATCGAGCATATCCCTCGTGCTGCTGTATTTGGCCTGCATCCTGATTCCTGCAGAGCTGCGGGGGCGATGTGTTCAGATTGCTCCAGGCTGTGTGTCTAACTTCAGATACCCCAGGAAACCGGTTACTGAGAGGCATTCCTAATGGTCTCTCTCCCTGCAGGCAGCAGGGGAAGCCTCTGACTCCAGTTCCTGCATGGAGAAGCCCAGCCCCTCCCCTGTGAGCTTGTACTCAGAATGCCAAGTTGGTCTGGCTGAGGGGAAATCGCTGTGTTTTCTGGCTGGGCGGTCCCTGAACAGTTATTATAGTATCTGCATTTTTTTCAGACCGCGTGTGTATCTGTTTACAAGTCTTTCAATTGCAAGCTGCGGATGACGAGCCCTCACCGTAGCACTCTGGATCCTCTGACACTAAAGCATAATCAGAGATGGACACAGCTTCTTACCCAGCATGCATCGCAGGCTGATTATTCACCTGTACCTTTAGGGAAGGAGAGGACACCCCTGCCTGTCTCCAAAGGCAGAGTGCAAAGCATCATTCACTGGAAGCCCGAGCAACAGACCCCCTGAGAGCATCCAATCGATTCAATTCTTTCATTTAACTCAGAAAGAAATTGAAAGCTATCTAGGTGAATTATCTCTTTAAAAGTCACAAAGCTGGTTAGGGTCAGACTAGTTCTGAAAGTTCTCTCTTGTTGTCAACTTCAGGCTCTTTCTTCTGACATTATCTGGACTTGATTTACCATTTTCTAACACACCAGGATCATTGTGATGGTGAGCAATGCCATACGCTGTTAGCAGCCCCCACTTACATCACTGTTACTAGCCACTGTGCAACTTTGGGACGACAACTAGCAATGTGTGCCTACATCTGTTAAGTCAAGACAAGAAATGAGAGAATTGTCTCGTGTCTAACAACTCCTCCTGAATCAGTACAATTTAATTCTTTTTTTTTTTTTTTTTGGTGTGGCAGTAACAAAATACCTAAGACCATATAATTCATACACAATGAAAAAAAATTATTTCTCATAGTTGTGGTTCGAGATCAAGGTGCTAACAAATTCAGTAGTGAGATAAGGGATGCATCCTCTAAGTACTATACTGAGGCTGCCATATGGCAGAGGAGTGATGTCATACAAGTAAACGTTGTGTGTGTGTGTGTGTGTGTGTGTGTGTGTGGTAATGTCTAAGACAAGCACACTAAACATCAGCTAGTGCTGAAACAGAGCTAAGGCAGCCAGAGTCTATAAGAGACCACCAGATTGTGAATTAGCAAGCGTTTCAAGCTGTATGTTGTTTGTCCTATTATTATATATTTAAGAAGAGTAGTAACGGGAACCCTTTATTGAATGACTTGTGTCTGTTGTTTGCATTGGGTTGAGTATTGGAATGCTGTGGAAGGAAGGAGGCAGTAAGAATTCTGAAGGTCAAGTTATGTGTACTGCAGAGGACTTGAAGTATTAAGAAGCTAGAATATTTAAAAAAAATCACAGAGCACTTGTGGTAGTACACATCTGTAACCCTAGAATTCAGGGGGCTGAGCAACAGGTCACAAGTTCAAAGTCAGCCTGGACTTATAGAAAGACTCTGTAAAAGGTAAAAACAAGAAGAGAAAGAACAAAAGAAAGGTTGAAAGAAAAAGAATAATAGGAGAGAAGAGGAAAGGAAGCAAGGAGGCTGGAAGGAAGGAAGGGAAGAAGGATAGAAGGAGAAGGGAGGGATGAAAAATAAGGGGATGGAAAGGAGGCAGAGTGAGGGGAGTGTGAGAGGAGAGAAATTAAAAATGGAGCAGGAAAAAAAGAGGGATTTCCACTAATTATGTCTCATGAAAAAACAATATAACAGTAACCAGAACTGTTTACCAAGTTACTGTTATTCAAGTAGATCCTTGCTAATTTTTGACCAAATATATTAAAATTTGTACTGTGTTCCTTAAACATTTATTTCGGCAACAACGAAAATATTTTTAAGCATGCTATGCTGTAGGTACGGGGTCTTTTGGATTTAAAACCCACTGGCTCTTTTAAAGCTTGTATACTATGGAGAAAATTTGACTGTTGTCAATGTTGAGGCAAATATATAAAGGACCAAGGAACTCGAGGAAGGTAATGGAAGAAGGCTGATGATTTTGACATAGAGTAACCAGAGGATGCCTCATCCACTAAAGAGGTGATATGCATGCAGATTTGGGAAATAAGACAGAAGGCTTGCAGCCATCTCAGTGAGGTTCACTCAAAGAGCGAAGAGAAATCACAGAGATTTTTTAAGAAGGAAACATGCAGATGGGGCCGAGACACCACAGAGAAGCCAGCATCCTGACTGGAGAAGTAGATAGACCAGAGTTACCTCAAAGGATGAAGGGAATTAGAGCACATGAGGTCTTAAAGACAATTTAAAAAGCTTTTTTGTTTTTGCTATTATATTTTGTTACTATTCTGAAACATGTTAAGAAATCAATGAGAGGTTTTAATAGAGACCTGACATGACTGTATTATATTTTTAAAAAAACTTTTTATAGATTCTTTGTAGATTTCACATCATCCATCCGGATCCTATTCATCTCCCCATCCCTTCATATCCATCCTCTGCCCTTGCAACCTCCCTCCCCACCCCCAAATCAAATAAATTTTAAGGCAAAAAAAAAAAAAAACCCAAACCAAACAAACAAATAGAAGTCTCATTGTGGAAGCTGTACTGTGACATAGTGAATCATACAGTATACCCTTTGGTCCATACTTCTTTACTTGTAAGTGTTCTTTGCAATGAGTCAGTGTTCTGCAGATCCAGCCACTTCATATGTTCCAGCAGTTCATAGATAAGGTGGATATTGGGGTGGGCCAGCTCATAGTTCTGGTTCTAGGCCTTGGCTGGTAGCTGCATTTGTCAGTCTGCCAGCTTTCCCTCATTGCCACCACCAGTGTGAGCTCACAGCGCTGCACTGGCTAGCCCATCCACTGCAGCAGTTTAACAAACCTACCCTGCTAAGCTTGAAACACACTGTAGGGAGATAGAGCTAAAGATTAGGAACAACTCCTCAAGGCAAGGAAATTCAGGACTCCCCCAGTAGATATTTCCTTAAATTTAACCATCTGGAATTCATCTTTCAGACTTGAGTTCGGCCAGCAGTTGCTGTCATAAATCTGTTCCTTAGACAAATACGTGCATTTCTGTTCATATTTACATTGATATGTAAGTTCTCATGTAAACAGACTGTCAGCATGTTAGGTAAAAATATACCCTGGACCACCTTGAACAATTTCCTTTCTACCATAGCTCTGGTTCTCCTTGATCCTTTATCTACACACTAGGGGATTTCTCAGCTGCCTCTTCCTAGTAAGGAAATCTTGATTTCAGCATCCAGACTTAGGTGTTTTGTTTTCTTATGATGACAGTTTCTTGAACTTATCTGTCCAATTTCAGGGGCCCAGAAAAAAACAATAATCAAATCAAAACTAAAAGTAAAAAAAAAAATTCACATTAGACTGGGAATGTGGCTCCATCGATGATGTTGTATAAGTATGGAGAATTCACACGGAAACCACTTACAATGCCCCACACCTGCAGTGCCAGAGCTGGGTGAGATGGAGGAACAGCTGAATCTGGGAACGGGTTGGCCAGGCAGCATGAGACAGTAAGACCATGTCTCAACAAAGAAGATGGTGGAGAGTGATAGTGGGGGACAGTGATGAGCTCTGGTCTCTAGAGCATAGGTAAGTGAGCATCCACACATATATACATACACATGAAGTTCATGTGCACATATACACAATGTTCAAGTCTTCTCTAAATCCCATCTTGTGCTTTAACTAACTACTTGAGCCAATTAATCACGCTTCGCTCGGACTTACCTCTGTTCCTTCTTAGATTTACCTCTGTCCCTTCTACAGTATTTTCAGACTTTGAGAATTCAAATTTGGATGTGAAAAGATGAGTGCAAACTTCACAAAAATGTGTTTTCCGCAGATTTTTCAAAATCTTCAAGAATCCAAATTTATGCTCTATTGTAGAAATATCTTGTATACATACTCCCTACCTAGTATCAAACTAACTAACCCTTTTGGGGAGAAAGCAAATTATGCTAGTGATTGCTACGTGTAGGCAGGTTATTCAGAGGCCAGATATACTTGAATAAACAGTTTTGCAATCTAGGTGAAAGTTACATAAAATCAATCATTTTCAAGTGGACAATTCAAGTGGACCTAGCACAATTTCTGGCCACATATGAATCAGCCTGAGGAAACTACAAATGGGTTCCCAGCACAAAAACTTGGAAATTCCCACTGGAAATCTGAGCAGTGTTAATGGAGATGCTTAGACGCTATCAAGACAGATCACCCCAGGAAACACGCTCACATTCCAATCATCCTTTTGAAAGGAAATGACTAAAGAATCAGTTGTTAACTGCAAAGTAGTATGTCATGAAAAAGACAAAACATGTTCTGTGCTTCAAGACACTAATCTTGATTGCATGCTTTTTAAATACCCACTATCAGACACAATTTATCTTTCAAAATATAATATTTAAGGAGAATGCTTCCTGTAAGTGCAGCCCCTCTATGATATCACGTTGCACCAGGTTCTGCTATCAGAGATATGGTGGGCAGTCTCTCTGGGGTTATCGAGTCAAGGGAGAAGTCAGAGTCTGTTTTTGGGTGATAATCATTTAATCATAATAAAGTGGATGAAAATAACAGCTCTATTTATAGTGAAGATTTTCTTCCCTCATTTCTTTATCAATTTAGAAGTACATTTTACCTTATACCCATGTCTGATGTACTGATAAACATTGAGAAAATCACACAAACACAGTGTACACTCCAGTAACAATTTTGATTAATGTGTGTGTGTATACATGTAGGTATATGTTTATAGCCTACTAGTTCATTTAGTGTTACAGGTTTGTACATGTGTTTAGTGTTGACTTCTTGGGGTTCAGTATCTCATCAGGAAGCTTGTTTCTGGAAAGAGCTCTTCCCCTGTTTTCTGCACCATTAATCACCTCTAGTTCTTTTATGTGGAAGATAGGACCTTGTGAAATTTCTAAGTCAATGTTGGCATATCAACTAAAGTTATCATCACACAGGTCTTGTTTAACAGATCATATTGTTGATATTTCATGACTATAACTTCCATGTCCTGTCTAGAAAACACTAGCAGTAGGCATCCTTGTCCCCTGGCTGTTACAGTCTTCAGCTCCTCCTCCACTGCAATCCTTGACAGATATAGGGGCTTTGTTGTGATTGTTCCATTTGGGTCTAGGAACCTCATGTTCACTGATTATCTGTATTTCTTAGCTGCCTCACTCCATGACTTGTGGCGTACTAACTGGAAGATAATACTATTCTCTTTATGTAGCTGGCAAGTACAGAAGCCTCAGCTTCTTCACCCAAGTTCTCAGCTGAAGGCAAAATTTACCAAGATCTCATAGTATTTCATTATTCACTCTGATTTTCAATATTTGTCTCTCTTGTTCTGTTGTGGTTATTGATGTTGGTAGTGCTGGTCATGGTGGTGGTGGTGGTGAAAGTGTGTGTGTATGTGTGTGTGTGTGTGTGTGTGTGTGCCATCCTTACATTCTCACATTCTTATCTCTTCTTCATCTCCATTCTTACATTTATAGTTGCTTCTCACAGATACTGAATGTGGAAATATTACAGATTTGGTTGAAGACCTCTGACCCATGAATCCATACACAGTTGTGCAGTAAGCTTTCCTTGGAAGCTGTATCTCTGACTTGAAACCTGTTAAAAGAAAATATAATGACGCAGTTAAAACAATCAGAGACCCAGAAAAACCTTTAATGGAGTCAGAAAGTTTAAGGACATCGCTAAAAACACTTCTGAGGCATCTAAATTCTTAGAAAGGGAATCTCTAATTTAGGTTGTGTTTATCTTCAAATGGTAATTGACTTGTCTCTATAATTAAGGTAAGAAAATGATTTTTACCCTAAGGAATGCTACTCTTAATAGGTGCTTAAAATAAAGAGCCGTGCCAATTAGTCACACTCAAGGAACACCATTGGGCCGTAATGCAAAAGTCACCACCTGATGCCTTTTCCCTTTGCTGGCTGCTTCTTCCAGACCCTGGGGTTGGTAGACTGAGAAATTTTGCTCTGCAAACGATGGAGGCTAAGATCCACCACCTTGACTCAGGCCTCAGGGAGAATTTTAATCAGGATTGTCTGAAAAAAATCCCTGACATTCAGGTAGTTTTGGAGCACAGATTAAGTCACTGCCATGCTGGAATCTAAGAAGTAGTAACATTTTAAAATGTTAAGCCCATTTTGTGAATTTGCAGAGAATCATCTAATTCCATGCTTATAGTTGGAAAACAAATCAAGATGAATAAAGACTTCAGACGAGGAAGAAGCATGTTCTGTGGATTGTTCATGAATCTCTTTGGCTTGAATCAGTATAAGTGAGGTAGCTAAGCACTGTTGATGTGACACCTGGGGTGGAGAGTGGGCTTTACATTCTCACCATTACCTACAGGAAGCAAATTAAATGCTACTTTGTGAAATTCAGATTGATACAGAAAACCCTAAGGGGTTCAACATGCAATGTTAACAAACACTTTTCAAACACAGTTAGGTATTTAAGAAAAAAACCCAACATGAATGAACACAGGAGAAAAATAAAATGCACACAGAGTTAGCAGGTACAGATCTTAAAATAACTGTGCTAAGTGGATTCTTGGAGGGAATAATTAGTACTGAGATTATTCTAAGCAAAATAAGAGTTACTAATTAGTGACAGGAATTGAGTTGCAAAAGAACCGAGCTAAATTATAGACGACAAAATTTAAAATAAATCACGTGTCAAATAGCAACAGGTAAACTGGAAATAAACACAAAGGTCAAAACAAAATTCAATATCATAAGAAGAAATGAAAAAAAGATGGGGGAGGGAGGGAGAAAGAGAGAGAGGGGGGAAGGAAGAAAGGAAGAGAAAGGCGTGATAGCTAATAGGAAGATACAACAATTTTAAGTCTACATATGCCTATTAATATGGCTTCAAAATGTCAAGTGAAGTTCTCAAAGAAATATAGGAGGACCCATGTGGGTATTCCCAATACAAATCTCTGCATTGGAAGAGGGAATTGTCAACACGTGAAGTATGCTCTCTGATCACAAAGGAACTAAGTATGGAGTCTAAAGGACAAGTAAGAATGTTAGAAGCACAGGTATAATTGTAAATTGAAGACTTTATTTCTAAGTAACTCATTGATCAAAGAACAATTTACAGTGGAAATCAGAAAGCATTTTGAATCGAATGACCACAACAATGAAAGACTGGAGATAATGAACATCCAATATAAGAAGTTAGAGAGAGAATTCAGTTAGGTACAAAGAAATTAGATGCAAGGTGATAAAAAAATATGAGGACTGACATTAATCAAAGAAGTGATAAAAAATAAAGAAAAGGGAGTATCAGTAAATCAAAATATCTTTTAAAATTAAATTGAATTGAATTAAGAGAGTTACTCTTTCTATCCTCAATTTTGGATAAAGAAAGCGGCACTCAAAGAAGTATGGAGAATTGTCTAATGTCACATGTCCGGAGAGTAGGTTAGTCTTTACCTCAGAGTGAGGTCTGACCTCAAAGCCCATGCATGTTCTTAATCAAGGGTGCAGTGAACAGCAGCACTTCTCCTCACCTGGACCTGAATCAACAGCATCAGGTGGCCATTCTCTACATCCTTCCTCCACCTTTTTCTTTCCATTCCCAGCTACCTTTCTCCCTCCCCCTCCACCATAACTTGTCCTTTTTCTCATGTATGACCAGAGGAGCAGGTTCTTAATTGCATGGCAGACTTCCAAGTATGCCTACACAGAAACTTACGAGTTGGGAATGAATGGTGAGCCATCCTCCCAGAACCAAGGTCCTTCAGTCTGGTTACGGGAAAGGCCAATCCAAAATGAATTAATACGGTTAGAAGATGTTTGGCTTTCAATGAACTCCTGTAGTAAAACAAAAATACATACACACACATCAGGAGGAACCCAAGACAATGCTATAGGCATTTAGAGACAAATGATTCCCTTTAAAAGGGGATGTAATGTAAGATGACAACCGAGAGAGGATTGTCAATCTTTGTATATCGTTGACTGTCCAGAGAGATTTACTTCCTCATTTTAAAGCCATTGTCAATCTTCCCATCAAGAGTAAATTCATAATATACATAAAGAATGTGGGCTAAGGAATTGTTCAGTGGGAAAGAGTGTTTGCTGAAAACACACAAGGACATGGGTTTAAGTTCTCAATATTCATGTTAAAAACCAGATGTATTCATACATGCCTTAGCCCTTGTACTATTGGGGGTGAGGACAGGAGAATCCTGAGGCTAGCTGTTGAAGGAACAGTACCTGCTTCCCCATCACCCAGATCCCGCATGGCTAGCTTTACCCAAAATAACTACACAGAAACTATTCTTTTAAACACTGCTTGGCCCATTAGTTCCAGCCTCTTATTGGCTAATTCTCACATCTTGATTAACCCATTTCTAATAATCTGTGTAGTACCACGAAGTGGTGGGTTACCAGAAAGATTCTAACCTGCATCCATCTCGGAGAGGAAAGCTATGGTGTCTGCCTCACTTCCCTTCTTCCCAGCATTCTGTTCTCTCTTCCCTGCTTACCTATGTTCTAACCTATCAGGCCAAGCAGTTTTTTTTTTATTAATTAACCAATGAAAGTAACACATAGATAGAAGATCCACCTACATCAAGCTGATTGTGAGCCCAGCTCTGTAGGTTCAGTACACACATGCACACATATATACACACAACACACATATGTGCACACACATACACATATGACACACATACACATACATCACACACATGTGCACATGCATATAAGTTCTTTTCTAAACCAATGGGGAAAAAACAGGCTTATTATATCAATATTCCACCCCATTCAACAAACATCACAACATCGAATGAGGTCCAGCTCCCTGGAAGTTTCATGAGAAATAGGCAATTAGTTTTTGTGCAAGTTGCAAATATAAATTCATACTGGCTTTGCCAAAAAACACAGTGCTGGGAGTAAGACCCACAGCCTGTAAATTGCCATGTAAGCACTCTACCACAGATCGCATCCCCAGCACTGCACTGCATGTTTTATGAATAAATAATACAGGTTTCATTGAAGGCTTGAATTGGTCACAGAGATGAGATGATTCTCTGCCAATTACAGATTTGTATTAGAGGCCACATGGATTTCTACTATGATTCTCTTCCTTGGCTACATTCCTGCTTTTGTTAGCTTTAGCAAGAACTGAAGCTATTGGGTATAGCATTATAGACTGATAAAAATGGAGTGGTGAAGATAGAGTGTACAGAGGGACCATGTTGTGGGATGCTTTCCATTGTTCCCTTCTCACAGATATTCTGAATCAAAGTCTTCTGTATGGTAAATATGCTTCTGCAACATGCATAGTACACCCTCCTGTTTCTACAACACAAATGTAAATCATCCCATTTCTATCTACAACATGCATTGTACATCCTCTTGATTTTACAACATGTATGGTATGTTTTCCTGTTTCTACAACATGTGTGGTTTGTCTCCTGTTTCTACAACATGCATGATAAGTCCTCCTATTTCTACAACATGCATGGTAAGTCTTCCTGTTTCTACAACATACATGATAAGTCCTTCTCTTTCTACACAATTTCTTGTTAACAGGACAACCTCTCAGCTCTCAGGTTATTTGTTATTACTACATGATGTTTAACTATTAACAACTCTTGTTTCTCTTTTCAACTATGTATAGGAGTATTAGTTTTTAAACCTCTATATCACTTAGAAGGAATCTGAAGTTAATATTGGCTACACAGTGAGTTCCAAGTCTGTCTGGGCTAAGATGGAAACATGTCTCAGAAAAAAAAAAGAAGAAGAAGAAAAAAAACCCACCTCTTTGCCTTTCTTAGTATTTTGCAAAGAACAAACAATTCATAAATGTATATAAATATATATTATCATTGTTGATTTCTTTCTTGATAATTAAAATGACAAGTGGACAATTTTTCACCTGTACTTCAACTTTGAAAATTGAAGTGTGATTATACAAAAGTTAAGAACTCATACTACTATATTCAAGCAATTGTAAAATTTATTATAAATTTTTTTTTAATATTTTTACATTTACTTGTTTAGTGCATTGTGTTGTTTGGCATGCCATAATACTCAATTGGAGGTCAGAGGGCAATTTGTAGATGTCATTTCTTCCCTTCCATTATATACATGCTGGGGATCAAAATCAGGTCAAGTTTGGTGGCAACTGCTACCTTCCAAGACCTGAAATTGTTTATTTTAAAGTAAAATTTGATCCCTTTTCAAATTAATTAATTAAAATTAAAATAATGTATTATGTACTTTCCATGCCTACTGCATAATTGTGTGATTACATAGAACAATGATATTAATACTGATCATCCAAGAATCTCTCTTGCTCTGCTGAACATAGATCGCAGGTAGTTATAGTAGAAGTTTATGCTTACAAATTCTTTTGAGTTGTCTATCTTCAGTAGATGAGCACCTAACTGGGAGCAATGTCTCTTACTTCCAGTCCAGGAATTTTGTGACATCTTAAATAGATAACAGCTCTTCTCGTGTATGACCCAGTTAGGGGGGCAAGGCCCAGGAAAATGTCCTGGAAAGAAAAGATTATTATATCATGAAGTCTACTATGTACCAACTAATTCTTTTAGTGCATTTTCACCAATACCTAATGATGAGCTTTCATCAACATATACATAATTAACACATATCTAATTTTTGACTCAAACTAGACAGTAGTTTTACAAAATTTATGAAAATCCCTTTGTTGATTAAAAAATCAAAATTAAGGGCTGAAGAGTTGGTTCAATGGTTAACAGTACTAACTGCTCTTCCAGACAACCTGAGTTTAATTCCTAGCACTCGCATTTACAATTCTAATTCCAGGAGATCTGACATAGTCTTCTGACCTCTGAGGGTACCAGGCTTTCAAGAAGTACACAGACATACATGCAAGCAAAACACACATACACATAACAAAATTTTCATCTAAAATCAATTGGGTAATTACTGTGCTTAAGTTGACAACTAAACTTATCTCTACCATTACTTCAAATCTCATCCGAGACTCCTTTTCTCTACTGCTCCTCCCTAAAGCCAATATATTCAAAATCAATTGCTGTACACAGCAGATCCAGTTCACCCAATTCATGTTATGGAGAGGCATAAATGTAATTATTTATATTTTGAAGACTCTTTTATGTTTCATTAGCTAAAAATGGTGGGTAGGTAAGTCCAGAGATGGAATACTCAAGGGAAAATATTGTCGATCAATTATGATCCAATCAGAAACACAGGCAGAGTACAGAAAAATTGCTAGAAAAATCAATTCAAAGATATGATTGAATGCGTTTAACCAGAGTTTTCAGTGATGTATGCATCAGGTCCATTTCTTCTGCATATTCTTATTAGTGTTCACATTCTTGTCTTCAGTGTCCCTTCCTCACTTTTCCCCTGATGTTCTTTTTCCCTTATGTCTATCTTATTATAACAATATCATGTAAAAATATCAGTTCCCTACAGGTACTGAACCTCTTCCTTTGCATAAAATTATATTGTATTCAGTAGGTTTCAACACACAGCCAGAGACAAAAACAGTTACTAATCCTTTTGGCAAGAGCTGTGGACTTGTGATATCAGGCATCTGACATGATATGTGTTATGCTAAGGAACAGCATTTGTTCAGCTTGTTTGCTTCGAATAAACTGTTATTGAGTGTAAACATCTTCCCCACCCCCATGCCTCAGCACCAGGAAATGAACCTGAACCTCTGGAATCCAGGATTCCATTGCTCCATTAGTCCAGGCCTTGCCTGTAGTCTGGGATGCCTTGGAGGGAACCACCTTCTCATCTAAAGATGATTTTGTGGGTTTGTGGTTCTCCTTATTTCTTGACGGGAAGATTTCTTTCTCCTCTGGATTTCTCCCTGAATTGAATCTCCAAAATGCTTCATATTTCACGAACAATAATGGTAACAGAAAAAAGAAAGTCACTCTGCTGTGTTTGAAAACTGAAATTCCAGCAGTAAAATTTTATGAAAGCTCATAGGGGATATCTATGATTAAGGATAAATCAATGTTACTGATATGTTTCTGATAAAAGATGAGTCTGATGATTGATCAAATATATAGAAAGAAATTAGTAACCTCTATGCAGAAGGTAGCAAGAAGGAAATGACATAGATCTAACTGGAATTATAAAAGATTTGAAATAATAATAATTCAATGATAATAACACTCCTTTTTCTTTCTACTATTAATTAAAAAGGGAAGCTCTTTGAGAATTACCCAGCATGTAATACATAGCATTTTGTATTTAATAATCATTTGACTAATTATGAGTGATGAAAACTCTTGGAAGGTATTGTACAACTGTATTGACACAGGATTCATGAGATATAGAAACCTAAAGAGATCTATTCATCCTTCACAAAATAACTGTTTAGTTCTTTTTTAAGTGACTCAGGCAATACTTGGTAGAGTCAAGAATTTTTTAGTAAAGATCATTTGTAAGATAATCTCCATATATCACAAGGCTCACAACATTATACATAACCCTTTATTATAACTATATCCTAAGGAAGATCACAGCATATTGTGTTTCTTTCTCCAGCTCTGCAAGTTCCCCTCCATTAACTTACTCTTTAAATTTCTCTTTTAAAAAATTAAGCTATTCATATGGAATAGTAGAGCAATATAGCTAAGAGCATATGTTTTATTAAGCAGATTGTCTACATTTCTGCTCATGATACCACCACTAATTCATAACAATGGAATAGTCAGTCTTCCAGTGTCTCCAGTCCTCTATATGTGAAATGGAAATTAATAGCAGGAATTCAACGGGAATAATAAACAGATTAATTGTCTGTGACTGTCATTAATCTCCCTCACCCATACTCACCTAGGACACCCAGGACTGAAGCAACCACGAGTGCAACCAAGCACAGGATTCCCAAAGCTACCACAATAAGCCGCCAAGGAGGAGATGAAGCCTGGCTTCCTAAAAGGCAGAGAGATGAGAAAGAAAATAAGTAAAGTCCGTGGAGCCCTTTAATTGCTCAGCACACTGAAATTGGGACAGTGATAAAGGAATCATCAGCCAATATAGTCTAGTCTCTTGAGAGTCTAATCTTGTATTATGAATTTCCATTGTCCCCCAGCTTCAGGATATCACTTTCTTCAATTGCTTCAGCTGTGTTATCATCCTTTAGCATCCCTTATATTTTATACTGTTTTCTGTTTTCATTTTAAGATCTATCTCCTGCTAATGGGACATTTTCATCTAGCATATGTTTTCCTTCACTGATATACCAGCAGCTAGTTTTTAAAAATTCAAATTAATCTCTTCCCATAAAAGTATATAAGTTGTGGGATTTAAAACTCCATGACTATGCCTTGCTATCTGTATAGTCCTCAATCACAGTTTCACATGTTGCTCTGTAGATCTGGACATTATTCATTCCCTGAAATCCTACTTGTTCGTTGAGTGAACAGCTTTCTATAGGAGAAACAGAACCAATTATTAAGGGTAGCTTTCCTTTTTCATTTATTTGGTGCACCATTTGGACAAATTATTTTCTCCATCCCCTTCTTTTTATTTTTTTATTTCCATTTGTGAAATTGGATCAATAACAACTTAAAATACTATTTTTGGGAGTAAGTTATGTAAAAATGCACAGAAATACCCTTTTCAGCATGCACAGAAACAACCTTTTCAGCAATTGCGAGCACTTCATAGTTTGCACTGCACAAGCACATAAGCCTTGCCTCTTTCGTTACCCAATTTTTTTCTACCATCTTCTAAGCAAATTGCACAAGAAAGGAATTGTGTAAGTGGTTATAAGAAGAAAATAATTGCATAATGTGAGCACCCAAAAGCAGAAGAAAGCAAATTGTGATGTCAGAATCTGTGAGTCACTTCTTCCTTAATGACAACAGTGAACTGATTTTGTATTACACTTACCACACCAACAGCAGTAGCTAAAGTCCACAGAGATGACCAATAGGAGACCCAGAAAAAGAGTAAAGTACCCACCCTGTGAGGAGATAGATGCTTTAGCTTCCTTATATCTTGTACTGTTCCCATTTTAAGATCTGTCCTCCTGCTAATGAAACATTTTCATCTAGCATAAGATTTTCATCACTGATAAACAGTTTTAAAAACAACTAGTTTTTAAAAATTCAAATCAGTTTCTTCCCATAAAAGTATATCAAATTTGTGATTTAAAACTCTGTGACTCCTGGCTACTCTTTGGATTTAACCAAAGATGTATTCATTTTTTATTTGCCATGCAATCCCCTACAATTTCATCCCCCACCCCTTTGGCACTATATATTGTAAAACTGCACAGGTTCATTTACAATATTTTGAGTTTCTTGTTTCCCTTACAATTTATTATGAGACAAGCAACTCACTAAAATTTCTTTGTCTTTGTTTATCACTCATGTTACCAGCCCCACTTCCCATTGATGGAGCCTCTGTGACTAAAGAATAGAATAGTCAGCCGGGCGGTGGTGGCGCACGCCTTTAATCCCAGCACTTGGGAGGCAGAGGCCAGCGGGTCTCTGTGAGTTTGAGACCAGCCTGGTCTACAAGAACTAGTTCCAGGACAGGCTCCAAAACCACAGAGAACCCTGTCTTGAAAAACCAAAAAAAAAAAAAAAAAAAAAGAATAGAATAGTTCTTTTACCTGTCAAAAATCAAAAGCAATCTATGGGCATTGTTGAGTAGTTTCTAGAAAAAGCAGTTTGATGATCATGCAAAGGATCTTCTAATGACTTCCATCAGTCTTAAAAACTACATATCAGTGTGTAAGTGTGTGTGTGCGTGCACGTGCGTGTGTGTATCTGTGTCTGTATCAGGAAGGCATTCAAATCAAGAGTCTCTCCACATCTCCACTTCTGCTGATAAGAATGAAAGTTCTATACGCAGAAAGAAAATAAATACCTTTCTCTGATCCTTCAGGTCTTTTGTGGATGCCTCGAGTCCTGAAGTCTAATTGAGTATATCCATCTTCATCTAGATTCTCTGGATGAGAGTGATATTTCATTGCTTCGTAGGGCTTCAGTAGGCAGAGCACTTGAATGTTCTTTCCAATTTAATAACTTCCCAGGATGAGGATCTCTTAACCAAACCTTGAAACAGCTCTTTGCTGAGGTTTATAGAATTCAGCATAAGTAGTCTAGCCAGTGCCCAAAGCAGGAAATGAAAACCACGTTGGAGTAATTTCCCATTTTTCGCCTCTAGATCCTGTTTTTGAGGCTGTAAATTCTAAAGAAAGCTGATACATACTATGACTGATACATAGATTGATATCTTAAAGTGTTTAACTACGCTCCCCATCGAGTTGACATGATTAATTGGTATGGCCTATGTAAACTGTTAAGAAATTTGGTTTCTTGAGTTCATCATTGGTTTGTTAGAATTCTGCTTACATGCACACATTTATGGATGTGTGCACACACCTTTGGATGTGTGCATTCCTTAAATATATATACATACATACATACATACATACATACATATAAAATACTTAATAACTGGAGGAACCAGCAACACTTGCAGAGGGTTATCCACAAAACTCATTGCCTAATGGAGGAAACCATAAGCAAGTATCAAAAGGACATTATTCCAGCAACAGACAACAAATGATTCTCTCTGAGGCTTGTTATGGATTAAAAATATATAGGAGAAAATATTTATTCATAATTACTCTGCCTTTTTGCTATTCCGCACATGTGCTTCCTCATTTCATCTCAGACCTCTGAGAATTCTATGTAAGCATGTGTGTTAGTTCTACTCTTCTCGAATGAGAAGAAAAAGACATGGATACTCAGGCAATGGGAATTATAAAACTAGAACAAGGAACTGGATACAAAGTCTCCTCTGTCTTTAAGGTTTGCCATTGCTTTCTGTGGCACTGCCCTTGCTCTTCTGGATTCTTATAATGCAAGACATAGTTTATGATAGTTTCAGACAATCTAAGTCTGAAACCTAAGACTACATGTCTGGAATTTTTTCTCTTTCTCTCTTTCAATTCACAGGTTAATGCAAAGTGATCAAATTGGTTCAATTTGGAAATAGTTTGATCTCCATCGTTTGATTAATGCCATAGGTAAACAAGCAGGACATCAAAGTAATGAGAATAGATTAATTGAAGAATTACTATTTGCAATGGAGAAGAAGGTCTAATATGAATTGAAGTCAGAGTTCACAAAACAAAATCTGAAGCCATTTCAAAGCTGCAGGCTGCTAAAGAGAAGTTGTGGGGTGAAGGCCAAAGTGAGTCTTCACGAGGGCTTGTCCATGGCACTTGTTAAACTCAGGAACTTCTCATCTTTATGACATGAGGCTGTGGCACACCTTGAAACAATGCATGCACCTCCAACTCCCAGAGACTAGGTGGAAGAGCAATTCATTCTATTCATACTGCATTCTTTGTGAAGCAGTGTGATGAGATGTAGAACATTGTACCCCAAGAGAAGGCCTGTTGACATCTGAGAAACAATACAAAGAGGAAGATCACCCCTGATCACAGGCCATAAGATATTCATGTGAGAGAGAGGGAGGAGGAGATCCTCTTTCAGTGTCTAGATGGAAGGAACATCCTCATTTTCCAAGAAACACAGAAAAGAGAATGTAAGCCACTAGCCCCTGCCAAGTTCCCTTCAGTTTAATTAATTAAACTCAGAGGGTGCTGTGGAGCATTAATTTAATATGTATTATTGCTGCACAAGTTCTAATTGATCTTAAGAATAAAAATCCAGAGACAGATACTGGGGTCAATGCTGAAAGATCAGAGAGACAGAGGGACAAATCACAGTCAACTCTTACCTTTGCTAACTCCTCAGCTGAAAAGAGGCAGACATCCTGTCTCCTACCTGCTTATCTTCATCTCTTTGCCCATCCATATCACTTCCTGTCCGTCTGTACAGACCTCCAAACCTCCATGGTTAACTACTGGGTAGCTCTGCCCTCTAATCTTCAGGCAAGCTTTATTTGTTAGAGTACAAACAAGACCACAACGGTATTACATTTGTTTATGCTGTGGAATTTTTCTTTGAAGAGGCAAAGGTGTGCTGCATTCTTTCATGTTGCATTTGTTTAACTCTGTAAAGCTGTGTTTTTTTTCCCTGCTTAAAACACCTAATTGGTCTAATAAAGAGCTGAATGGTCAATAGATAGGCAGAAGAAAGGATAGGCAGGGCTTCCAGGCAAAGAGAATAAACAGGGGGAAAAAATCCAGGCTTGAGAGAAGAAGAAGGAGAGTAATTAGGAGTGGGAAAAGGAGAAGAGGAGGATGCCAGGGGCCAGCCACACAACCAAACACATATTAAGGAAAAAAGATATATAGATTTTTTTTTAAAAAAAAAAAAAAGGTTAAGAAGTCCAGAGGCAAAACATGGTTAAAGAAAAATGGGATAATTTAAGTTAGAAAGGCTGGCTATAAAAAGCCAAGCTAAGGCCAGATATTCATAAGTAAGAATAAGTCATGTATTTATTTTGGAGATGAGTGGCAGGCCTTCAAAGAGGAAAAAAAAAGCCTACAAGTGGATGTAAATGGAGACTGCTCATTTGTTTCCCGATTGCCTAAACCTGAATAATCACACAGAAAGGATATTAATTACAATACTGTTCGCCAATAGTTTAGGCATATTCCTAGCTAGCTCTTACATCTTAAATTAAGCCATTTCTATTAATCTATGTATTACCACGAGGCTATGGCCTACCAATCAGGTTCCAGAATCTCTCTCATTTGGCAGCTACATAGCATCTCCTTGACTCTGCCTACTGTCTCTCTCTCCGTCTCTATCTCTGTTCTGATTTTCCACCTGGCTTTAATCTGCTAAATCATTGTCTTAAACAGCTTTATTCATCAATCAATAAAAGCAACACATATGCAATAAGACAGACATCCCACATCAGGTGGGTTGTACATGAGAAAAAAGCATGAAAACAGGAGAGGGTTGTTGAGAAAATGGGCTCCTATGGAGGATAGTGGGGTATGATAAGCTTATGAGGCATGAAAATAACTACATTTTATCATATAAATACATGAAAGTGTCAAACAACAAAAAAATTAAAAACTGCCTCTAAGAATTAAAAATCTTACTCATGTTAGTCACAGTAATATTTCCTAAGAAATTAAGAATTTTTTATTCATTATAGGTTTTCAATGAATACATGTTGATTAAATGTATAAACATATTTATACATTTATATGTCTATAAATATCAAAAAAAGATACTTTAAAATACCAGTAACAGTTACTATTCTTCAGTTGATAATTCTCTTTTTCCTCATTTTTAGGTTGGCATACAAAACAGTGGACTTTATGAAATCTCCATACATAGGTGTCCGTTGTCGGGGTTTCTGTCCTGCCCAGTTCCTGCAATCGTTAAGTCCCAAAGAAATCACACAGAGGTCTACATTAACTATAAACTGATTGGCCCATTATCTCAGGCTCTTATTAACTCTTACAACTTATATCAGCCATTATTCTTATCTATGTTAGCTATGTGGCTCAGTACCTTATTCAGCGGGGCAGTTACATCTTGCTTTTTCTGTGGTTGGGTCCGGATTCCAGAGCAATGGGCTTCCTTCTTCCCAGAATTCTGTTCTCATTGACTCACCTCTACTTCCTGTCTGCTTGTCCCGCTAGTGGTGAATCAGCGTTTATTTAAAATATAATTGATAGAAGACAGACCATGGTCCTACACCAGGTGTCATTATACTTTAGTCTCCCTTATTACTTTTCCTACTTCACTCTGTAGAATCTGCCACTAACTTGGGCTTGGCGTCAGATGCTTGTAACCTAAGCACCTGAGAGACTGAGGTGAGAGGATTGTAATTTCAAGGCCAGCCTGGGCTACACATTGAAAGACACTTTTAAAAAATCATCTATCAATACCAGATATAAAAATAAATGATAATGCTTCAAAAGCAATAACATATAATCTCCTCTGTTGTCACTTAAACTCCATAGTCTGGTCCAGTTGATGGCATTGTATGGTTCAGTCTATGACCCTGAAATGGAAGAGCATTCTGTCTTTCCATGTATTCTTAGTTCAATGTCCAGCACAGTGTCTGGAGCCAGACAGGAAAACAATCATCCTGCTCGTAGAAGTCATTATGCTGAACTCTCGCTTACAATTCCAGCTTCTGTCCCATTTTACAGCTGGGTGTCTCTAAACTGCCTGGCGAAGGTAGGTGGGATTGCAGAAAGAATAGCAAATACTAGAAAGCATTTTATTTATGTAATTTTTGTTTTACTTTTGTATTCTTAATGATAATATGTATGTAATTCATTTAATTTTAACTTTTGTCTTACATTTAATGAAAGTCATAACTGTGTCACTGTTTTTGAATATGGTGTGATGTTTGGGTATCCATGGACATGGATTTTTCCTGCATATTTATTTTTGTGATTTGGCTGAACTGTACTGTGTCCTTCATCCTTCTGCTCACGGTGCACCCCTCCAACCCACTGCAATCACTTTTAATATATCATTGGCAGTCCATTGATCAGGCAGATGTTTGGTTTTCACTTCCTGTGCTCTTAATTTCATAGTTAAGCAGGATGTAATGCCAGATAGCCCTCAGGAAGTCTCTAGACTGTCCTACTTGAGTCAACAGCAGCACTCCGGGCGCCATTTGCCCTTTATGTGGGGATTTCAAATACACAGTTTTATTTAAAAGAAAGTAACTGAGCTTAAAATATTGGCAGAGATTCACTTGGTGTTCTTAGAGACAGGAGTGGTCATCGAATCACAGTGTAAATAAATCCCTAGTGCAGCTTCTAAATTCAGGATCCAGAGACACAGCGGGTGGTGATGTCCTTTCTCCTGCACCTGCTGTGGAGAGACTGAGTGATTTTCAAATGTTTCAGTTTCTGTGCTGGATCCCTCCTGCGAAAATGTCTATCAAGATCCTTGGACGCTGAAAAAAAGAGAAAAAACTAATGAACGAGAGTAGATTGCCTATGAAGTGTGATCTAAGCCAGGCTGGAAGGAATAAACCAAAATGTTTAGCAAAATCTCACAGCAAGTTACAACAGTTAAAGTGATGGCGCCATCTACAGCCTTGTTTTAGGAATTTCAAGCCAAAATAGAAACTAAACCTCATCAGCTGGGGGGGGGGGGGGGGGGGGGGGGAGAGTAAACTTGCAGAATTTAAGCCTGTAGAACCGGAATTGGGGTGAAAGGCTGCTGTTTCCTCTTCACAGTCATGGGTTTTAGAAGTTTTTGTTTGTTTTAAACGTATGTGGCTTTCTTTGCCATAGCTGTGTATGTCTATTTTATTACTAATTTTTAATCTCTGCTATCAATTTACAAGTTTTGATGCTGAAACATATTTGTCTATACTTGTCTTATTTATTATCAGTTCCAAAGATCTAAAGCAATTGTTGTTTCCCTGTGTTAATTGAATACAATTATATAAATGTAGTTATTTCAAATTATTTCTCTTCCTCAGCACTAGCTCTGAGAAACATGGGAACAGTCTCAGTGTATCTTTACTGCTGTCTACACTGTTCGTGTTATAGAAAGGTTCTCTTTAGAATTAATTCTCACTAAGCAATCATTTGGTGAGTGAGTGAGTGAGTGAATGACTAAATTAACTACGAATGAAAGAATTCTAATCCATATTTTTTCTCAAGGCTGATTTGAATAAAAGAAAAGCAAAATATTCAATACAATTACATTGTTATCCAAGTTACTGAAATATATAGTCAGATTTTGTTCGTTTTGCTTTTCAGGCAGGGTCTTACTATACAGCCTTGGCTGTCCTAGAACTCACTATATAAACCATGACAGATTCAAGCTCACAGTTTTCCAGCCTCTCCATCCCAAATGCTATTTCTGTTGTTGTTGAGACAGGGTCTTACACTGTAGCCCAACATTCAAGTTTTTTTTCTGTTGCTGTTAGGGTGACTTAGGGGAGGAAAGAGTTTATTTGGTTTAGAGTTTCAGGTTACTGTCCATCACTGATTTGGAGTTAAGGCAGAAAATTAGGCAGCTAGTCATATCACAGCTATAGATGGGTAGAGAGAAACAAATGCATCTTGCTGTCTGGTTGCTTACTAGCTTTTTTATGCAGTTCAGGAGCCCATGCCTAGGGAAGGTGCTGCCCACTGTGGGCTGAGACCTCCTACAAGCTGCCTTGCTAGGCCAATCTGATCTAGCAATTTCTCAGCAAAATTCTTCTTCTCAAATAAATTTTGGATCTGTCAAATTGACAGTTCAAACTAGCCAGGACACACAGACACGTAGACCAGGTTAGCCTTGAACTCATGCTGCTTCTTCCTCCTAAATATAAACATTGAGATATGTGTTCCCATATCTTGCTCTAGACAGGTATTAAAAATCACATATTAAGCATTCTGTATAGTTTCTAAAACATTATAATGATTGGTATTTTTTAAAAATAAAACTACTTAACTTTGAAATTGAAGCCAAGCGAGGTAGTGCTTTATGCGCAGTCTTAACAAACAGCTTAGCAAACTCCGGTGATTTGACACGTATGACTGTATTGAGATAGATTCCTGTTGCCAGTGTTACGGGATGTTTTATTGGGCTTAAATTATTCATAGTGCTATTGATTTGCTTATTCTGTAAATGTTAAATTATAAATGAACTGCAGGGAATGCTCATAATGAGGTTAGACAACTTAGGAAGTGCTGAGGCATGCGGCTGTTGGCTGAACCTTAACACGAACCATTAAGTTTCAATATGTTATAACCAAAGGCAGCTTAATAACGGTAGAAGCCCTGATTACTCTAAGCCCACACACAAGTCAATGGATTCCAATTGTAGGAATGCATCATTCCTACAAGCCAACCCTCACTCCACTCTCATTTTTTCCCCCGACTTGTTCCAAGAAAACAGGAACTCTGTCAGTTTTGTGGTTGATGACGCCATCTACTGCTTAATGCTTTGCCCCTCATGGGGGGAAGCTGACATGGAGGGGAGAGTTTGAGAGGATTTACAAAGTAGGTTCAGATACAAAGATAGTGCTTTTGAGAAGTGGCGATGAAATGACTCGACTGCCAAGTCTGATGATCTGAATTTGAGTCTAGAGAGGAAGAAGAGGATGGACTCCCACAGGTTGTCTTCAGACCTCCATGTGTGCCTCGGCACGTGACCAAACAGAACCAAAAATGCAGAGCAAATAAATAAATGTCAATTTTTAAAAATAATAAGTAGCCTTATATTAAAATATAGACATTAGATATACTTTATTTTTATTTATTATGGTTTGTTGAGACAGAGTCTGACTCTATAGCCCAGGCTGGCCTAGAATTCATAAGGTAGCCCAAGCTCTCTGTAAACTCACAGCAATTATTCTCCCTCAGCCTCCCAAGAATAGCTTCAAGATTAAAATGTTCAATGTATTCAACTTACTTGATAAGTTATGAAAATAAACTAGTGGTAGATCTAGGAAAGTGCATCTGTTCTGCTCATGTTAATAGCCAGAGCAATTCAGCTTTTCAGGGTGAAATCCTCTGAGGAAATTCAGTCTTTGAAGATGTGCGCGCTTGTATACCATCTGTTCCTCTATTGAGCCAAATGTCCTCTAAAGTCTAAGAAGTCCCAGCATAAGCTACAGTAAAAAATAAGAGATGCTTCCCTTTGGTTTTGTGTGTGTACACTGTGTAAGACTGTATCTTCCAGGACACAATGCTGCAATACAAAATTCCCAAATAACATTTATACATAGTGCTAAGCCCAAGTAAATATCTTTAGGTTATTTGCTCACCGTGCATAAAAGTTTCAGAATCTGCTAAAAAGAAAGAACATCTGTAGGATACCATAAAGACAAAACCAACAAAGAAATAGAGAAAGCTGAGATCTCTTGAACTCATCAAATTCTAGGCACTAAAAGCACTCCATAAACTTTAGAGATTCTCGGATAGATATGAGGTAGCAAGGGATGTTAGTCTTGTTTTTCGCCTGAAGAAGTGAAAGCATCACGATGGTCAGCAAGTTCCCTTTATAACTGAGGAAGTCAGCAGCTGAATCTGAACTCAGTCTGATATCAGAGCCAGTGCTAAGCCAGCATGCTCATTTTACTTTTTCATTAAAGAAATAAATGAGGAAACAACAACAAATTTGTACCAGCAGTCAGCAAACTTTCTCTGAAAAAGGATAAATATTTAAAAACTTGCAAGCCGCTTACACTCTACTGAGTATGTGTTTTTAGTTCCACTTTAAAAATGTAAAAGAAGAGTCTCAACCCTAGGGCATAAACAAGCCACAGAGAAAGAATTGTAGCTGAAACCCGATTTAAATAATATCAAGAACAGGAGCAAAGCCAAGAATTGGGATCAGTATTCAGTGTATGAACTGACAGAGAAAGCCAGGATTTCCTAGATCAGAGAAGCCACTTAACAAAGGAGGTTCAAGAAATGATGGGAAAGGGCCTATGAAGATTGTGGGAACAGCAGTGAGGATTTATATGGCAGCAGCAGGGCTCCAGAAGATAATTCCATCATTAGCTTTGGAATAGCAACTGCACCAGGCAGCTAAGAAATTCATCCTTCAGCCTTAGACTCTAGTTTATTTTTTTTTTCAGCTTATTTATGTTTTCAACTGGATAAATTTGTTCAGTGCTTACTCCCCAACATAAATATATATTTACCTTGTACTTTTGCCAAAAGTCAGGATGGTGCAGTGAGTACTGTGTTTGCATTCAAAACTAAAACAGACACAGTATATGGAGTAGGCATTTTCAAAACAGTGAAAAGCAAGCTAGGACAGAGAGTGAGAAAGATGGAAAAGAAACAAAGTAGGCTCTGTGATTATACAACTTAGCAGGCTTAGAATATGGCCAAGTCACCAAGAGGGCAGGACAGTAAGAGGATTCTGAGAAACTCCCTGAGCTGAGAGCTTTGGAGACACAAAGACACCAAAAATTCCCAGGCTAGTACAAAAGAAGGAAGAACACAAAGACTGGGAGATCTGTGCAGGACCACCATAGTTCATTAGTAATACAGAACAAGGTCAAGGAAGGGGAAAGAAGGGAAGAGAAAAAGGAAGATAAAGGGAAGGAGGAGAGGAGTGAGGAAAAGAGGGGGAAAACAGAGGTGTAACATGGAAGGACCTGCTTGCTGTTGTTGGGGTTTTCTGTCCCGCCTGGTACCCCCAGCTGTTTAGCCCCAAATAAAAACACACATAGGTCCTCCATAAATTATAATCTGATTGGCCCATTAGCTCTAGCCTCTCACTGGCTAACTCTCACATCTTGATTAACCCGTTTTTCTGATCTATGTTAGCCATGTGGCTCAGCACCTTTTTTCAGTGGAGCAGATCACATCCTGCTGCCTCGGTGGTCTGGGCAGGATTGGGAGGAGTCAACTTCCTCCTTCCCAGAATTCTTCTGTTCTCATTACATCATTTCTATTTCCTGTCTGGTTTTCCCACCTATATTTCCTACCTGGCCAATCAGCATTTATTTAAAATATGATTGACAGAATACAGACAATTCTCCCGTACCACAGAGGGAGTGAATAGTCTGTCAGTCTTTACAGTCACTGTAGAAATGGAAGTGCCATCATCTGGAAACCTAGGGGAATCCCTTCCCATCCTTCTTCTTGGCTTGGACTTACTTCTATCCCCTTCCCAGACTTGGTGCTCTCAGGCACCTCACTAGGGATTGCGACCATACCATGGTCTGGGTGAGCTTGAATCCAAACTGAGTTGTATAGTTCTAGCACCCTGTTACTGCTGTCTTGTTCTGTTTTTGTTTTTTACATGCTTGATTTTTTGGCTTGGGCTTATCATCCCCAAGTAAAGAAGTAATCTTAGGAGGGGTGCAATGGTAAATTATTTGTCACAAAAACTGTATCAGTGAAGGCTGGGTGGTAGCTATGGGGGTAAAGTGTTTCTATGAAAGCCTAGGGAATTGAGTTTGGATCCCCAGTAGATGTCACTGGCCTTTAACACTAGTATAGGAGGGCAGAAGCAGGAGGATCCCTGGAGCCTCCTGGACAGGCAGTCTAGATAAAACCAAAGGTCCATGTCCAATGGGAGAACCTTTCTAAAAGTAAGAAAGGGAAGTGACTGAAGATACTCACCATCAACATCAGGTCTCCATCCTTGTGCATCTGTACGGGTGAGTACCTCCTGCCCCCAACATTCACAGATACAGACACACAGACACATACAGAGAGAGAGACACACACACATTTATACACACACATACACACACAGGATGCTTATAATGAATAACAGAAAAAAATGTTTAGAAAATATACCACATGATGAAGAACTTTATCTAGAGATAAAAATGCAAAGCACAAGAAACAACTGCCAGAGTTGAGATCCCCAGCACTGTGTAAACACTGGGTGTGCTAGCATGTGCCTGTAACTGGCTGTGGCAGGATAGGGAGCAGAGATAAGGGTATATTTAGGATTTGATGTCCTGCCAGCTTAATCTGTGAACTCTATGTTCAGTTAGAGACTCTGTCTTATGAACTAGAGAGTGCCTTTGTGGGCATCTGAATGTACCAGCATACCCACACAACAGTAACTGAACATAGAGTTTCTACTCACACAAACAAATGTATAATGCACGCTTACACAGACAGACAGACATACAAGTATACATGTACTCACATGTACACATAGAGAAATAATACATTATTATAAAATAAAACTTTTTAAGAAGTAACATACTTCTTAAATTGACAAAGACCATTTAGGAAAAACATATAGTTGACACTGTGCTTAAGGTTTAGGGACCTAAGGTCAAAGCCAAAAATGTAGATGTTCATGAAAGCATGAAGTATGGAGTATGTTTAGGTTACCTGTGCTGAAAATCCAGTATCATATGGAAGAAAGTTTTGATAACAATGGAATGAATTTACCAAGGTCTCAGAGTACACTAATACAAAAGCCATTGCTTTTGAACACTAACAACAAATACTTATAAATCAAAATTGTAGGTGATAATTCTACCTACAGTAATTTGGGAAGTATGAAATACATAATGGCAGTCTATAGTGTACAAGAAACGTGTACAGAATATAAAAACATTGTCCAGAGATCTCAAAGAATATGTAGCATGTGTGGATAAACATGCTTTGTTTGAAAATCAGTGTTCTTTTTATTTTGTTCATTTTATTTTATTTTGAGATAGGATCTCACTCTGCAGTCCTGGCTGGCCTTAGATTCATAGTGATTGAGCTACTTGCTTCTGCCTACAAGTACTAGATTAAAAGATGTATACCATCATGTCTGGCTATGAATTAGCTATTTTAAGGTTTTAGCTCTTTTAAAATTTATCTATAGATTCAAAAAACAAACAAAAAAGGTTTTATGGAGTTGATGAGCCAGTTCAAAACTGAGTATGGAAACACAGTAGCACAAATCAGCTGAATATGCTTTGGATAAGAATATGGTTCAAATATCATCACTGCATGATTTCAAAGTTTATTATAAAAATAGAGTACTCAAAACAGTGCAGAGGTCGTGGTAGGAAAACACACAGAGAAGCCAGTGGTACAGAGCATGTAAAACAGTAAAGTATGGTTAAGGGGCAACAGCAACCTTACTAGGCTGTTGAAACAATTGGATGTCCACATGCCAAACTAGGAACTTACTGCACGGCCTGCAAAGAATCCAAAACAGTCATAGACCTCAAGGTAAAACCTGGAACTGAAAACTTTCTGGACCAAAAGGCATAAGAGAAAGTTTTTATAGTGTTGAATTAGGGCAGTGAGTACTTAGACATAATGGCTGAAATATGAAAACTATGATGAATGCTTAATAAAATCCCAGAGACAGATATTGGGGTTCAACCTGAAGACCAGAAAAGCAAAACAGCCAACCATTGACTCTTAACTCTACCTCAGTCTGAAAATGGTAATCCTGCCACCAGAAATCCTCAGAATGAGACCTGTCTCCTCCCATCTTATATTCCTCTCTGGTGCTGGGATTAAAGGAATACACCACTACTGCCCTGTTTCTATGGCAAATAATGTGGCTACAGGGATTAAAGATATGTGCCACCACTGCCTCATCAGTATGGCTGATCAGTGTGGCTGTTTTACTCACTGATTTTTGGGCAAGCCTTATTTATTTAATTACAAATAAAATATCACTACAAAACAGACTTTATTAAAATTAAAAATATCTGTTTTGCGATGTCTATTTTAAAAACAACAAAAGACAAGCTGTAACTAGAATAACAAATAAACAAACTGTGGTAGTTGAACGTATTTGCCCCCATAAGCTCATAGTGAGTGGTACTACTAGGAGGTGTATCATTGTTGGGGTAGGTTTGGCCTTGTTGGAGGAAGTGTGTCACTGTGGAAGCAGACTTTGTTTGAGATCTCATATATGCTCACACCTTTTCCTGTTGCCTGCCAGTCAAGATGTAGCTCCTTCTCCACTCTCAGATCCTTTCCCAGCACTATGTCTGCCTGTTTGCAGCCATGTCCTGCCACAATAAAAACAAACTACACCTCTGAAACTATAAGACACCTAATTAAATGCTTTCCTTATAAAAGTTACTGTGGTAATAATGCCTCTTCCCAGAAATAGAAACCCTAACTAAGAAATAAACAAAATCTTTTGTTTCATGATGGAGGAAGGTCATTGGTTAATTAATAAAGAAACTGCTTGGCCTGATAGGTTAGAACATAGGTGGGTGGAGTAAACAGAACAGAATGCTGGGAGGAAGAGGAAGTGAGCTCAGACACCAAGCCTCTCCTCTCCAGAGCAGACACCATGCAGCTCCTCTCCAGAGCAGATGCAATGAAGCAAGCCGCCAGGTAAGACATGCTGAATCTTTCCAGGTAAGACTGGTGCTACACAGATTACTAAATATGGGTTAAGGTAAGATGTGAGAATTAGCTATTAAGAGGCTAGAACTAATGGGCCAAGCACTGTTTAAAAGAATATAATTTGTGTGTTATTTCGGGGCATATGCTAGCTAGGGAGCCAGGAGCCAGGCGGCAGGAAAGCAGCCCGCAGCTCCCTTCTACAGTTTCATATCAGGCTGTTTTTATTCTCAAATGTGTAAATCATTCAGATTAAAAACCCAAGAAAACAAAATTCTCAAAATATGTACCCAGTTATTTTATCATAGAAAGTGTATAGATAGTTAATAACATGAAAATAAATACAAGATTATTTGCAATTTAAGAACTTTCAAATTAAAACCGCAACTATACATGGTTGTATACCTATAAGAATAGCTAAAAGTCTGGAGACATAGCTCAGGAGTTAAGAAAGCTGGCTGTGCTTCCAGAGGACCTGGACTCAGTTCCCAGGACCATGAGAATGGCTCACAATCATCTGTAACTCCAGTTCTAGAAGATACAGTGCCCTCTTTTGACCTCCTTTGGTGGCAGGCATGCATGTGGTACATAAACATACATCCAAGGAAAGAACTATTACAGATAAAATAAAATCTGAGAATTAAAATTTTCAAGAATTCATTAAAGTGATGATATTGACCATACTGAGTTATGGTGTGTGATGGGGGAGAGTCTTCTGTTTTGAGTTGTTTTCATTGGTTAAATAAAGAAACTGCCTTGGCCCTTTGATAGGACAGAAAATTAGGTAGGCGGAGTAAACAGAACAGAATACTGGGAGAAAGAAAGCCGAGTCAGGCGGTCGCCATGATTCTCCCACTCCAGACAGACGCAGGTTAAGATCTTTCCTGGTAAGCCAGCTCGTGGTGCTACACAGAATATTAGAAATGGGTTAAATCAATATGTAAGAGCTAGCCAATAAGAGGCTGGAACTAATGGGCCAGGCAGTGTTCAAAAGAATACAGTTTCTGTGTAATTATTTCGGGTAAAGCTAGCCATGCGGGAACTGGGTGGCGGGAACAGCCCACTGCACTCCTTACTGCAGGTGTGGATGAAAAGGAACTGGTTCATTTCTACACTCCTGGTGTGAATGCAAAGTGTATTAACTTTGGAAAAACATTCAGCAGTTTCTCAAATCACTAACCATACATCTATGTACTGCAGGAACTGAACATTACACTTATGGGTGCTTATGTGAGAAATCAGATCCTGGGTTTAAACAAAGACTTGCTCATGGACATTCATAGCAGCTTTATTAGTAATTGAACCCAACCTTATACAACCCAAATGACATCAACAAGTACAAAGATAAACAATGAGCAGTATGTACCCATAGGGGAATGCTCAACACTGAAAATGAATGAGAAACTGATGAAAACACTGAGATGGAAATGTATGCCTACCAAAATAATAGCATCAAGTGAAAAAAAAAAGCTGGACCAAAATCACATAACAGGTAATTCCATTCACATAAACTGTACGAGTTATGTGTGTCAGTGCACTCCTTTGATCTTAGCACTTGAGAGTCAGAGGCAGGAGAAACTCTGAATCAGAGATCAGCCTGGTCTACATAGTGAGTTCCAGACCAGCCAGAGCTACATAGTGAGACCCTGTCATAAAAAAATATATATAAACTCTATGAAATGCAAGCTGAAAACAGATCAGTGTTTGCTTTAGGAAGGAGACATTGGGAAGGGACAAAAGTGACAGATATGTTCATCACCTTGGCTATGGTGATATGATCACCACAGTTTACATTATTTACAAATTCAGTTTAGTGTAAGTTTATTACACAGCAAAGCTACCAGTGAAAAATTATCCCTGTCTCATCTTCCCAAGGATGCATCTCTCTCTCTCTCTCTCTCTCTCTCTCTCTCTCTCTCTCTCTCTCTCTCTCTCTCTCTCACACACACACACACACACACACACACACAATTGCTGGCCTAAAACAATGAACTGCTTCCTTTGAAGTGGAAAGGTCTCGGAAGTATGTGGAGAATTGAAGCTTTGAAAATAGAAGCTTCTAAGTCCATCTGTTCCAAAAGAACACTATTTTTATATCCAACTCATACTGCTCTAAGAACTTGTCCCAAAACTTAGTTTCTTCCATTTTGGTAATGTACGTTTCTGAATCATAGCATAGAGACCAAGGAGAGGTTGTCTACAAAGGATGTGTAACTTAAGAGGGAAAATGTCTGTTTTTTTTTTTGGGGGGGCACATATTATATCATTCTAAACAATACTATTTTAAAGGGTTAAATTCACAATACTGTTGTTTGATGGAGAAAAGACGAAGAAATAACTTATGCAAGAACTAATCACAGTGACTGGAGAGGTAGTTCAGGCTTAAGAGCACTGGCTGTTCTTCCAGAGGACATGAGTTCAATTCCTAGGACCTATATAATGTCTCACAACCATCTGTAAATTCCAGTTCCAAGGGGACAGTATGCTCACTTCTGATCTCCAATGGTATCAGGCACTCATGTGGCACACAGAAATACATGTAGGCAACCCTCTACAAGCATAAAATAAAATTTAAAAACTGCAAACATGTAAATGGTGCAGTCTGGAGATGAACCACAGTTACAAAGATCATGCTGGGGCTTCAGCAGGGACACAAGTCCCTGCTTGCAGGGTTGCTTTTCCTCTGTGCTGTTTCTTTGCATGCTGCTTCTCAGACACACTTTCCTCCTGAGCCTTCTGCCTGCACTTTAGCAGGGTCTCTCTATATTCTGCCTTCCATCCAGCTCCAAAAGACACTCTGAGGTATAGGAGACTGATATTTCAGGTCAAGCAGGAGTCATCATTTAAAACAGGGAAGGGATGAAGGATTGCAGGTTGGCTGGGAGGCTTGGAAAGAGCAAAGCTGTTGGTAAACAATTGAACTCACAACGTTGGAAACAAAGATGTCAACCAACTGGCTCCCCAGTCTCTGCTGCTGGTCCTTGCCTCTGCTGAGGTGAACTGAAGGTAGTAGTTTGCTGACAGCTGTCAGGGAAATCATGTTTTACATTCAAGTAAGCAAGAATAGCTTAAATTTCATAACAGTCCAAGGTCTTCTCCTGTTCTTCCAGGATCTTTAAATTCAAGGCATTGGCAATAGCTTTGCCTGCTTCTGGCAAATACTGAATGCAGTTAAAATGCAGTTGTCAGCAAAAACGGCTCCCTCTTGAATGTACACACAGGTGCCTGATGGATGCGTCTGGGATGGAATCCCCCTGATCTTAAATCTGCAGGTGGAGAGAAAAAGGGGGGGGGATGGCATTTAGCATCATTGTGTTAGAAACGAATTCTGTCTCAGAGTTTGAAATCAGCAATAATGTGAGAGGAAATGCCAGCAAAGGTCTGAAGAGGAAAATAGCGATTTCTCTTGGGACTTTATTGATTCCCTACTCTTCAATCTGACAGGAAGAGGATATATGTGGCATGTGACAGTGGCTTCAAAACAGGTCCAGTCAGGAATAGAACACTCACAATGTGCCCAAGAGGAGAAATGGACTTACAGGTGAGGACGCAAAGGAGAGCCATTCTCCCACAGCCAGGGTTCGTTTTGTTTCTTCCGGTGCAATCCCATCCAAAATGGTGAGGTGGAATGGGAAGTTGCTTGCGAGATGAAGTTCTGCGAAAAGATACAACTCTGACCTTAGATTCATCAAACTAATTATCAAAAAGATCTTCTGCATCCCTTAGTGGTTTAACGACAATGTTTACAGAAGCCTACTGAGATCACACATCCTATATGCCCAAGGCCAAGTATGCAATCAGACAGAAAAACAGCTCTTTTCCCTCTCAAACAAGTGTTCCTCCCTGTGGTGGTTAGAATGAAAATGTCCCCAGAGACTCATAGAGAGTGGAAGTGGAGTTTTGTTGAGGTTTCAAAAGTTCAAGTCAGGCCCAGTGTTACTCTCTACTTGCTGTCTGTGGATCCAGATGTAGAACTCTCAGCTCCTCTCCAGCACCATATCTGCCTGTGTGTTACCATGCTTCCTGCATGCAGATAATGAACTAAACCTCTGAAATGTGAGCCAGCTCTAATTAAATATTTGTCCTTCTAAAAGTTGCCATTTGTCGGGGTCCAGTGCTACAGCCATGATCATGGCATCCATTAAAGGCAATAAAACTCTAAGACACTGTCTCAGGAACCTAAGCCTGATTATCATCACCGCAAATGACTCACCAGATCATCTACGCTATTAATTTGTAGCATCTGAGCATCCAAAGACAGGCAAGTTTCTTGGCTCTTTGTCCAGTAAGATGACTCTGAAGAGAACAGGTAACAGTTTTCTTTATGCCACAACCAGTCTTCTGGGCAAGGACCTAGGAAGTATTAATAGAACAGATGATTTCTGAGTAAAAACATTTCTTAAGTTCTTCCATAGAATGACACCCACATTCTACAAATACCAGAATGGTCAGAATCTTTGTTTTCCATTTTGTTAAATCATTTTTTACATTTTATTTTTCTTTTATGTATATGGGTATTTTGCCTGCATACATGTATGTGCAAAACATGCATGTAATACTCTCAGAGGCCAGAAAAGGGCATCAAATCCACTAGAACTGAAGTAGCAAATGGTGATGAGATGCTATCTGGATGCAGAAAAACCAATCTAAGTCCTCTGGAAGACCAATCAGTGCTCTTAAAAATTGAGCCAACTTTGCAATCCTTATTTCCCTTTATACATTTTTCTTTTATTGAATATATTTTTTCATACAAGGTATTTTGGTTATGATTTCCCCTCCTCAAACTTCTCCCACTTCCTCTTTCTGTCTTTTATGTTTATAAAAGAAGAAGAGAGTGCTTCAGAAGAAGTGCTAAAACATGCTGATTTTAGCAAACTGGGTTGACTTCCATTTAGCATTTCATTTCATTTTTGTTGTTGTTGTTGTTGTTGTTTTGCTTTATTCTGGTTTTCTTTTCAAGGCAGGATTTCTCTGTAGCTTTGGAGCATGTCTTGGAAACTAGCTCTCGTAGAGCAGGTTGGCCTTGAACTCACAGAAATCCACCTGCCTCTGCCTCCTAAGGCATGCACCACCATCACCCAGCTTTATTTCCCTTCTTAAGGAATAAATTGGTATGTAAGTTTGGAATTTGATATTTTTTAAAATTTTGTTTGAAATTATGAAAATAAGAGTTAAAGAACTGGATGTTTCTTCAGCCACTCTGTTATTACAAAACTAGACATGCATTTAAAAAACTGTATTTCTCTGAATAACAGAATTAGTTTTGGTTACTTTGTCTTCTTCTTTTATCCATGTGTTGTCCAATACAGTCACCAATGTGGTTTCTGAAATGAGGTAAGTTTGCAGTCACCTGTTTTTGCATTTAAAGTACACATGTGATTTTGAGAGCTTCATCAGATCCATGCATCAGAACAGACTAGCCTGTTGAGAACCTTATAGCATCATGTTAAATTAATATTTCACATGCTTGGGCTAAGTAAAATATTTCACTACAGTTAATTTTGTTTCTTTTTCTTTCTTTAAACATGTTCATGCTAGAAAAATTTCGCATAGAAACTCACATTCTTTTGAACAAGTTTGATTCAGGTAGAATTTTGTATTGATATAAAATGAGCATTCTCAATGTCAGTAAATAAGATGTTCTCAGCAGCAAATCTGATGGGGAGTCCAGCAAACCCACCTCTGGGAAAAGGCAGTAGGCAAAGATGTTATCAACATCTGTGTGTTGACAGCTTTCAGATCATCAGCATGGTCACCACCAACCTACTGTGGTGGTAACACATAAGAAACTGCCTTTTGCTCTATAGTGTGACCAAAATGGGGAAAAGTCCTCGATGTAGGTGGGTCATCTGTCTATCTGTTGCTTTCATTCATTAATTAATAAAGAAACTGCTTGGCATTTGATAGGACAGCAGCTTAGATAGGTGGAGTAGACAGAACAGAATGCTGGGAAGAAGGGAAGTGAGGCAGACTCTATAGCTCTCCTCTCCAAGATGGATGCAGGTTAAGAGCCTTCCCAGTAAGCCACCACCTCGTGGTGCTACACTCATTAATAGAAATGGGTTAATCAAGATGTGAGAGTTAGGCAGTAAGAGGCTAGAGCTAATGGGCCAAGCAGTGTTTAAAAGAATACAGTTTCCGTGTAATTATTTTGGGTAAAGCTAGCCATCCAGGAGCAGGGCTGTAAGAAGTGGCCCGCCGCTCCACACAACAAGTCCTTACAAAAGTTAAATTATAATTGCAATTTTCATTGGAACACAAATACACCTGATAAATTTATACAAGAAAGCTTTACCAGAAAGGCAAATGTAGACCTAATATAGTAGTTCTTGCCTGCAAGCATACAGGAGACTAAGGCAGGAGGAATTCCTAGAGTTCAAGGCCAATCTGGTCTAAATAATAAGTCTTGGGCCAATCTGGGCTACAGAGTGAGAATCTATATAGCACAACAAAAATGTGTACATAAAGGATAGAATAGAAAATTTCTGGAAAAATGAAAGCAGAACGTAAAATAGAAAAGGCATGTTAGAGTGTAAAGCAGAGTGTGAAACTTCCTTCATAGTTTGTCTAACCCCATCACAGTATGTAAATGTAAATAAATCAGGTTTTTGTGGACTAAAGAAAAGGTCTAGACAACTTGCCTGTATTATAACAAAATGAGAAAGGCATGCCTCTCTATGTGGTATTAAAATCAACTATATTTCTTGTGTGTGTGTGTGTGTCATCATATTGCATCTACCATTACATATAAACTTTAATAAACACAGATATTATTTATCAAGTGCACAAACTTCTGGAAGTCCTTCAAATATGTAAACTCATTTAAGGTTTGCGAAACTCAGAGATTGACTCCACTAATGTCTTCATTTGAAGATGAAGAAATCAGGGATTTAAAACTGATGTTGACTATGTATTTAGTATCTGTGATAGAGCTCCTCATTACCCTTGGTTGTCAAATTGTCTGGATCTGAAATGAACTAAAAGCCAACCTTCCTGTGAGTGATTTTCTTGATCAGATTACCTGAAGTGGGACCTCCCCTAAATATGGGTGACCCTTTCCTGTGTCAGCGCAGAGACAGAGAAAGAAGAACATTGTCATTTGTGCCCATGTGCATTTATTTTGCAGGCAAGTTCATTGATTACAAGGTGGCATTCATTCCCTGATATTATAACAAGCTGTTTCTAGCTTCAAAAATAGAGTGAAGCTTAGTAGCTTGTAGAAAGAATTCTAATCAATCTTAGTAATAAAAACTCAGATTCAGATATTAGGGGGTGATAATTGAAAAAGCAGAGAAGCAGTGCAGCCAGACACTAGTTCTTACCTCTAAGAAATCCTTAGACTAAATGGATACCTCCTGTCTCTACAAGTCCTCAGACTGAACACCTTGAGCTCCTGTCTCCTCTGCCGTATATTTCTCTTTCTGCCCAGCCATATGACTCCTGTCTCCACCTTGAAGTGGGATTCCCCTCTGTATACTATGAATATATTTTAATGATAATAAAGAAGCCGTTTTGGCCTGTGGTAGGGTAGAATATATGTAGGTGAGAAATCTCAACAAATGCAGGGAGAAAGAAGGCAGAGTCAGAAAGATGCCTTGTACCTATTGAAGGAGAAAGACACCAGAACCTTACCAGTAAGCCACAGCATGAATATACACAGATGAATAGAAATGGGTTAATTTAAGATACAAAAGCTATTTAGGAATATGCCTGAGCTGTTGACCAAACAGTGTTGTAATTAATATCATTTCTATATGATTATTTAGGTCTGGGCATCCAGGAAACATAAGTGCAGTTTCCATTCACATAATCACACCCCGACATTTGGCTAGAATATCCACATAAAGGCAAAAAAAAAATTTTTTTAAGGGGGGCTTCTAGATCCACAAAAATTGGAGTCAGTTGGAGCTTCTTGGTAGCTGAAGGTTTTAAACAGACTCAGTTTGTTGTTGGGGAGCAGAGGCACAGCTCCTTTACAGAAGTCTTCCTGACAGCTTTAGCAGCAAAAACTGTGTGGCTCCTTTAAGAAAAAGCTCCCTGGATCCTGTTTGTGACACAAATGGCTCTGTATCTTTCCGGAGGTTTTGTTAAGGAGCACTTGAATGGGGTTTGTGGGAAGCATGCTGCAAGTTATTTGGTGGAAGCATGAGCCAACTACTTCCCAGAGTTGGGGTGGTAAACATGGCTCCCAGAGCTGGTGGCAAATGGATCTCTGCCATGCTGGAAAGCTGAGCAGAGTAGAACCAACAGCTAAACCAGCTGCTCTTGACCTAGACATGCTTTCTTTACAGTTTCCAACAACAATCAAAAAAGGATTACAGATATACAATGAAGATAGATTCAGACAGAAATAAAGCTCTGGAAGGGTCATAGCGTCCTCAGAAAATGTACGTAGGCCTAAGAAAAATAAAAAGGAAATTGGTATAGGCACCTATAGAAAGAAATAGTTTTAAATAATGAAACAAAGCTTTTAAAGAGACAGTAAAAATAATATAAAACAAATATGCCACATAAAGATGGAATCACACAGAAAGTCTTGATTATATATATTATTGTGCCTTCTTTGGATTTTTAGTTAGTTAGCTAACTGCTGAGAGATATTTGGTTATGGTGGCTGCAAATCTAAACCAACACAAAGGTATCTTGACTTCAAAAATTGAGTCTAAGGATATGTTACTTTGGAAAAGAGGTTCTACTTTTGTTTCCATAGAAGATGAGAACCTATGGAATACTTCCAGGCTAATGTGGTTTGTATAGTTTTTTTTTTAGTTATGATAAAACAGAAACTAGATATAAAACATTAGACTCACAAAAAATACTGTATCTGTAATTCTTGCTTCTACCTGATTTGTTATGTATAATTTTATTATGTTAAAATTAAAACCTTCCGCTGGGCGGTGGTGGCACATGCCTTTAATCTCAGCACTCGGGAAGCAGAGGCAGGCGGATCTCTGTGAGTTCGAGGCCAGCCTGGTCTACAAGAGCTAGTTCCAGGACAGGAACCAAAAACTACGGAGAAACTCTGTCTCGAAAAATCCAAAAAATAAATAAATAAATAAATAAAACCTTCCTTTGTATTTAGACAGTAGAGGGGAGTTGGTGTGGGAGTCCTCTTTGTATGCTTTGAATGTATTTTATTAGCATTGGTTAATAAACAAGCTGCTTTGGACAGTAGCAGGGCAGAATATAGGTATGTGGGAAACCTAAACTGAATGCAGGGAGAAAGAAGGCAGAGTCAGGCAGATGCTGATGAAGAAAAATGCCAGAACCTTACTCGTAAGCCAAAGTCTTGTGGCAATACACAGATTAACAGAAATTAGTTAATTTAAGATATAAGAGCTAGCTAGGAATATTACTGTTGGTCAAACAGTGGAATTAATATAGTTTCTGTGTGATTATTTGGATCTGTACAGCTAGGAAACATAAGCAAGGTCTCCATTTACACTACCTTTCTTGTGGTGTTGGGATTAAAGTTGTGTGGCTCCCAAATACTGGTATTAAAGGTATAAGCCACCACTGTCTGGCTCTGTTTCTCTTTGGCACTCGAACAATTTAATGCAGCCCAGGGTGCCCTTGAAGTCACAGAGATCCATCTGCCTGTTCTCTATGGGTAACTAGTGGCTCACCCTGCACTGTTATCTTCAGGCAAGCTTTATTTGTTATAGCATGAACAAAATATCACCACCATGAATACTCCAGGCCTTCACTACCAGACAATGACAGTTAAGACATCCAGCCTCACAGACCAAACAGCTGTTACATTCTCCACCCACCCAATGAGAGATAACCATTATTCATTCCCCAGATATATTATGCAAACCATTCTAAAAAATCCGTTCTTAGTAAATACTCATCCTGATGGTCCTGCTATTACAGCAGCAGTAGCCCACACCCTTTCAAACTTCTCTGAGGATGAACTAATTGAGGAAATAGTCTGCTGTGAGCCCAGGGTTTGGGGACCTAAGTGGAACCTGCCATTTTATCAATCTATTTGCATTTGCATATTTGTTTTAAAAAAAGCACCAATTCTGATGCTAAATGCAGAGATCTATCTTTTTGAAGACTCTGCTTCTCCTTATCTTCTAAGCAAATCATTCTATTGATCTGTTTGTAAGACAGAAAGAAGCTGCCTCAAATTTGAGAAAAGTAACATCGCTTTTTTCACTTGGGATTTCAGCACTACAGTATTTTCTTTCTTTTTTTTTTCTGAGACTGAGAAAGTTTATTGCAAGGAATTAGACACTTTCAAGAAACTCTCCTTAAAGCAACATGATTAATTAGACATTCATCTGGAATCTTTACTAATTGGTCATATCTAACATTCAAAAAAATGGAACAAAAGGCCTAAAATAAATGCCAGAAAAAGGCATGTGAGTTCTGTATCTGATTTATTGTTCATGACTGGCATCTCTAGGAAAAGATTCTTCGTTGTCCATATACAGACTGAATTCCATACAGTTTAAAGTTGATAAATGCAAAACTGTTTCATGGCTAAGTCTGTTGTTTGGGATTTTGACTGTCTGAATATGTATACACTCCCTTCTTTGATATTTAAGCCTCCTTCCCTTAAATCTGGTTTGAAGAGTTGCATCTCTTATTTTATTGAAAGGTCCTTCCCTAGAAAGTTAAATATATATTTGACACTTGTCAACGGCCAGCTTGTATAAAACTTTCTGCTTATTTTTGCCAAGTTAAATAACTCCTTTCATACTAAAAGGACAGAAAGGACTCATTTGTTTGATATCTTCACATAGTCCTGGTGGGAACTCATAATGTACACAGTGCTGGTCTTGAACTCAGAGATTTGCCTGCCTCTCTCTCCCCAATGTTAGGATTAAATGCATGTTCCACCATGCTGGACCTGAAAATGAAGAGGTGGGTATCTATTATATTATTATATAATCTTTATGTAGCAAAACTGCACAATTGAGCTTTTAGTCACACAAGCAAAAAGGTGGGGAAATGTGCTTTTGAATGGCACTTAAGTTCTAATTCTGAAAAGAGCATCCTCATTCATGCATGGGAAGTGTATAACTCTGCACACCTAACTCAGTAGTTAGAAGTACATACCTTGCTTGATTACAAAGTGCAAAAAACTCAATAATGTAGAAAGCTCCTGTACTAGTACAAAACTTGGCAGCATAATCTGTTCATTGTTTGCTTCCTAGATTCCGAATCCTTTTAGACAGATGGAGCCATCTCAATTTCTGTATAAACTTACTTTCTGGACCTCTTACTTTTGCTCAACCTGAAGAACCTACCTAAACCTTCCAAGTCAACTGACCTCTATGGGTTGTACTTCAACAGATGTAGTGCCCTTTTAAGAAACAGTGTCTCAGAATGGAGCAAACACAGTAGCTGTGATAAGGAATTACAATAACAGGAAGACTCTCAAGGATAGGGAAACCAGCAATTAAGATGTATTTGGAAGGAAATAATAACATATCTGTGGCAAAGGCAATGACGGGACAGGATGGCATACAAATCTCAAAGCTAAAATTGAAAAGAAAAAAGGAAGAAAAGGAGGGGTCCATCAAATTAGATGTTTACAAGACTTAACACAGACTAGAGTAGAAATGGCAGTGGCAAAGGGCTTGTGTAGGGCATTCTAAAGGCATGGCCTATACGTGGGGTGCTAGCTGTGTGAAACCTATTTAAGACTGAGCAGAACATCCACCACCACCCTTCCTCACTGCCTCTTTCATGTACCTGAAAAGTTTTCAGCTCTCTGCAGGGCTTCTTGGAGGTTCACGTTCTGTTGCAGAAGTTCTTCCTGCTCTTTGGATTTCTCCTTCAGCTCCAAGGTAAGGGTGTCTATAGTTTCCTTGAGTTTCTTCTCTGAAGCATTTGCTGCTTGCTGCTGGGCTAAGATCTGTCCCTTCAGGATATGTTCTTGGTGAGTAAGGTTTGCTTGGTATTGCTTTAGGAGGTCAGATACCTGGAGTACTAAACCACAGAGAATTAAAACTCAGCCTCTCCTCTCTAGTACAAACGCTGTTACTGAATGCCCAGAACATTAAATCACAGACTTAAATAGCCTATCTTGACAGCATGTGTTGACAAAAAATGCTTTATGAATTTGAACAGCAATGGAGAAATAAATGTACTTGAAAGGCTGCTGCAGCATAGGGCTCAAAAGAAAATCCACACAGTGTTAGCACATACTAGACATTTTTATCTGAGGGGTTAGAGAAAAAGACAGTCACAAGTCTCTTGATGGTTGCTTTCAGACCTTCCTTTGTTCTTCTTTTGCATCTCTGCTCTTTGTTTTCTTGGTGATTTCCTTCTCTCCTTCTTGAAACTTTCCTTCTAACTCTTTTTTTTCCTTTCTAGTTCCTTTTAACTCTACCATTCTTGATGTTGCACTTCTAACTCTCATTCTTGGTGTCTTCCTTCTAGCCCATTTTAACTCTATCTTTATTCTTTTTCTTATAACTTAAATATTGCAACAAAATCTTACAAACTGTAATATAAATATAAATTTTATATTATATATAAAAATTACCATGTGCTTGCATTATTTTTAAGTGAAAATTTCAAGTGAATGAATACAAGTAAAAATAGCATGTTTTCAACATCTCTTACAAGAGTAAACATATATAACAGGTAGAAAGCAAATTACCCAAGAATCCACTTACATTCATATCCAGTCAACTTCCTATAGATTACCATTTAGGCAAGCAAGATATTCTCAGTCAGGTCCTTACTGGCAAGCTGCAGTTTTGCAGTTAAAAAAAAGGACCAGTTACTTTATTACTTATCTTGAAAGGTAATCATATAAGGAAACTAAAAGGAATCACAAACCTAAACTTTTAAATATGAAAAAGAATCAGGCAGTCCTACTTTAAGTCTTTAGTTTCTTATATCAGGAGATTGAGGGCAAAAACGGGCACAAAGAAGTAATCATATCCTTTGATTACCAAGCAAGCCCAGCAAAGAAAATGTAACAACTAGCAACAATTGAAAGTCGCTTTGTGTTGTTGAACCTATAATTCCGCTATGTGTCCTTGTGAACTTCAGATTGTCTTCTGTTTTTTTTTTTTTCATCTCAAAGCTATTACCAAAACCTTTGATCTATTCTGAAGTTATTTTAAGGTTTTGTTTCAACTCATGATACACACCAAAACTTGTAAATACATCATTCAATACTAAGAGAATTAGAGACAGTCTGGTTCCTGAGGACTCAATTATTTTCCTTAAATCATTAACCTGAACTGCAATCTTGTTCAGCTCCATAGGTGAATTTCATAGTCTCTAGCTGTGTGACAATTCCTTGTATCTATTTTTAATCACCAGAACTCTGTATAAACTAATACTACTATTATCAATTAGACAGTATAATTTAGGAAGGAATTATCTTCATAATGATCCACAGGTTAAAAAACAGCAATAGAGGGGCCGGAGAGATGGCTCAGAGGTTAAGAGCACTGACTGCCCTTCCAGAAGTCCTGAGTTCAATTCCCAGCAACCACATGGTGGCTCACAACCATCTGTAATGAGATCTGGCACCCTTCTCTGGCATGTGGGCATACATGGAGGCAGAATGTTGTATACATAATTAATAAATAAATCTTTAAAAAAAAACAGCAATAGAGTAGGGTGTTTCCATGAGATAAACATACTACATTACAGACAGTGGACATCTCACCCCACCCATTAGCACATACCAGATAACAGAGGAAGATGGCAGGGGCAAATATGTAAAGTAACAGCAAAAGAAAGATACTCTGTGGTCTATGATTTCAGGACCTTGCCTATCCAAGATTCACCATCAAGGATGCTCCTCCTGGTGTGTTAACATCCTGAAGTCAATTGTCACCTACTGCTTCTCTGACATGGTCACCAGCGTGACACTAGTCAAAAGTCAGTTTTTCTAAAACTTTCTGATTTTTTTTCAAAGTTAAATTGCCCCTTTAATACTGAAAGGGTTTATTTGTCTATTTATTTGTCTATGTAGCCCTGGCTGGAACTCACTATGTAGACAATGCCAGTCTTGAACTCAGGGATCTACCTAACTCTGTCTCCCCAATGTTAGGATTAAAGGTATGTTCCACCATGCTGGGCCTGAAAAGATTTACAAACTGAGTAACTTTACATCAAACCACACATTATCATTATTGTTAAAATCTATCCTCCTCTCAACATTTTTGTCTATACAAAATAAAGTGGCTATCCATACATTACTATATAATATTTACTTAACAAAACTGCACAACTGAACTTTTAGGCAGACAAGCAACAAGGTGGGGAAGTGTACTTTTGAAAGGTGCTTAAGTTCTAATCCTGAAAAGAGCATCCTCATTCGTGCACTCCCCAAGAAAGGGTTGTCTGACTCTGCACACCTAACTCCGTAGTTAGAAGCATATACCTCGCTTGATTACAGAGTGCAAAACACTCAATAATGTAGAAAGTTCCTGTACTAGCACAAAACTTGGCAGCATAATCTGTTCATTGTCTTCCTACATGGTCTGTTCCCTAGATTACAAATCCCTTTAGACAGATGGAGTCATCTCAATTCCTATACAAACTCACTTTCTAGACCTTTTATTTTTGCTCAACCTGAAGTACCTACCTAAACCTTCCAAGTCAACTGACCTCTATGGGTTGTACTTCAACAGATGTAGTGCCCTTTTAAGAAACAGTGTCTCAGAATGGAGCAAACACAGTAGCTGTGATAAGGAATTACAATAACAGGAAGACTCTCAAGGAAAGGAAAACCAGCAATTAAGATGTATTTGGAAGGAAATAATAACATATCTGTGGCAAAGGCAATGACGGGACAGGATGGCATACAAATCTCAAAGCTAAAATTGAAAAGAAAAAAGGAAGAAAAGGAGGGGTCCATCAAATTAGATGTTTACAAGACTTAACACAGACTAGAGTAGAAATGGCAGTGGCAAAGGGCTTGTGTAGGGCATTCTAAAGGCATGGCCTATACGTGGGGTGCTAGCTGTGTGAAACCTATTTAAGACTGAGCAGAACATCCACCACCACCCTTCCTCACTGCCTCTTTCATGTACCTGAAAAGTTTTCAGCTCTCTGCAGGGCTTCTTGGAGGTTCACGTTCTGTTGCAGAAGTTCTTCCTGCTCTTTGGATTTCTCCTTCAGCTCCAAGGTAAGGGTGTCTATAGTTTCCTTGAGTTTCTTCTCTGAAGCATTTGCTGCTTGCTGCTGGGCTAAGATCTGTCCCTCCAGGATATGTTCTTGGTGAGTAAGGTTTGCTTGGTATTGCTTTAGGAGGTCAGATACCTGGAGTACTAAAGCACAGAAAATTAAAACTCAGCCTCTCCTCTCTAGTATAAACGCTGCAGTATAAACGCTGTCAACACAGACTCAAATAATCTCTCTTCTCAACATGTGAGTGTTGACAGAAATGCTTTATAAATCTGAACAGCAATGGAAGAACAAATGTACTTGAAAGGCTGTGGGGCAATTACCGAAATTTATTCAGAATTTATGGACCTTGAAGTTATTCAATTTTGTTTTTGTAATTGCATATCTATTGCAATTTTCATTATAACCATGCAGATATTTCTTAATAAAAATTTAACAGCTTTATTTTTGTTGAGATTTATACACAAAATAAATGTAATAGTGGGAGTGGTAATAAGGTGCAGGTAGTGGCAAAAGGATGTGGCAAAGGGGTGACAGGTAGGGTTATAACTCAATGGGGGAGGGCTTAGTCAGCATGCTAAAGCCCCTGGGTTCTATGTTTAGTTTGGAGAGAAAAAAAATAAAGGCAAAGGATGAGGATGAGCTCTGCAGATCCTACCCCTACTTGAGGAGCTATCGGCAATTGGTTGCTGCTGGAAAGGAAGAGTCAGTTTTCTTCATGAATGTTGTTCGTGTGAGACTCCCTATGCTCCAGCAGATGGCCCTATACTCATGCCCAGACAGGCAGCAGTAAGTGGTTTAAAAATTAAAAGCAGAACACATGAAATTCAGAGGAAAAGGAGGGTTGTGGGAGAAGAATGGGGATGTGCTTGATCAAAATGGATTATATATATATGAGTGCGAAATTCTCAAACAATAAAGAAGTAAAATAAAAATTTTTAAGTAATGAAAAGGTGAGAAATAAAAAAGAAGACCCTAAAATGTATGCTCATGGAGGGCCCCAGAAAGGGGAAATAGTTAAAATCTCCTGGGTAAACTGGGAGGGAGATGGGGGATAGAAACATGAGGGACCGAGATGGTTGAGTTGGGGGAGAGATGGAGATGGAGAACAACGAAAGAGATAACTTGATAGACGGAGGCATTATGGGGCTTGGGAAAAACCTGGTGCTAGGGAATTCTCAAGAATCCACAAGGGTGACTCCAGCTTAGACGCCTAGCAACAGTGGAGAAGGTGCCTGAACTGGCCTTCCCCTATACTTAGATTGGTGACTATCCTAAGTGTCATTATAGAACCTACATCCAGTAACTTATGGAAGCCGATGCAGTGATCCACAGCCAAGCACTGGACTGAGCTTCTGGAGTTCAGCTGAAGAGAGGGAGGAGGGATCACATGAGCAATGGGAGTCAAGATCTTGATGGAGAACCACAGAGACAGCTGCCTACCTGAGCTGCTGGGAGCTCACAGACGCTAGACTGACATCTGGGAAATTGCATGGAACTGAACTAGGCCCTCTGAATGTGGACGGCAGTTATGTTGTTTGATCTGTTTGGGGTGGGGTTTGTGCTGGCAATAGGACCAAGACTTATCCTGGATGCCTAAACTGGATTTTTAAATCCCATTTCCTATGGTGGGATACCTTGCTCAGCTGTGATGCAGGAGGGAGGAGCTTGGCCCTGCCTCAATTTGGTATGCCAAACTTCATTGACTCCCCAAGGGAGGCCTTATCCCCTCTGAGGAGTGGCTGCCGTGTGGGATGGAGGATGTGGAAAGTCATAGAAGGGGAGGAAGGGGGAAATGGGGTTGGTGTGTAAAATGAAAAAAAAAAATTTTTTAAAGTAAGTTAAAAAAAGAAATAGTTGCCGGGCGGTGGTGGCACATGCCTTTAATCCCAGCACTCGGGAGGCAGAGGCAGGCAGGTCTCTGGGAGTTCGAGGTCAGCCTGGTCTACAAGAGCTAGTTCCGGGCAGGCACCAAAGCTACAGAGAAACGCTGTCTCGGAAAAAAAAAAGAAAGAAAGAAATAGTATAATGGAACAGATATAATATTGGCAATCTAGTTACCTCCCCCCTAGACTCTGGTGCACAGGAGGAAATGCCAGTAGCAATTTATTCGCTTATTTCCTCTTTAGCTCTGTCTATACCACATACTTCCTAATTTTATTTAGGAACTTTGCTTTCATTTTTAAGGCAACGACCCATGAAATATTTGTGAATTTCTGTACGGTATCATTGAGAGTAAATTTCATTTGAGACATAGAACAGTTTGGGGTGGTGGAGATGAAACGAGTGTTGTGTAATCAGGCAGAAATGAACTCTGTTTTGGGACTGCAGCTCAGTTCTAATGCAACTTGCTGCTGACCCTCTGCTTCAAGGCCTGATCTGAGTCTGCTGGATAGTGATGGACACCTCACTTCAGACTGCTGCCATCGAGTGGGATCCCCTGCACCTCATTAGGAAAAGCTTCAGGCACCCACAGACAATTTAAAACAAACAAGCAAACAAAAACAAAACAAAAAATTGCCCAGACTTAGACACGTAGGAAACAAGTGGTGCTTCTGGGACCTTGTATTTTGAATCTGACGGGCAGAATAATTCAGTCCTGAAACCTGCAGGCTAATGCAGAGACAACCTTATCTTTACTTCTTGGCCACTCTGGTCTTTTTTTCTCGTGCCTTCTTTTTCCCTCTTAGTATCCCCAATTTCCTACATGTTATAAATTCAAAGTACTTTTTGCTGTTAATGTTTTACCTACTTTAAGGAGGCAATTAAGATTTTTAACAGTTTATCAGATCCATCCAAACGAAGCTAAATGGGTTTTCTTTTCCTCTTGAGTTGCTCAGATAACCCTATGTATTATAACCTTCAAGTTATTATCAAATTATTCTAGAATGCAAATAGGCTCATCCAAGAAATTATGAAACAAAACAAAAACACTCTACTGTGAATAATCTCCCTCCATGCTCCTCTCTGGTGGAGGGAAGAACACAATATATACATTAAACTCTTGGCTTCTTCTCAAAGCATTTTGCCCAAAATAAGTCTAAATCTAGACACACTTATAGTTATTACCAGATGTGTTCATCAAACCCATCCCCCACCTCCAGTTCCTTATTTTAACACTTACATTGCATCCACTGTATAATAAGGGTCACTGATAACCCCAGGCAAACGATGATGAGAACCATAGCAACAGGGCACCACCATGGGGACAAAAGAAAAAGCAAACCTGCAAGGAAGGAGAACCAGAAAATTGAAAACAGCAAAGGCAGATAGATCATCAAGCTGGGCTCTGGATCTTGTCTTGCTCTGTGCCCTGCACGTCTTAGCCCCCTCCCCACCCTCACAGGACCTGCATATGTGCAGGTGGAACGATGGATGGTTATGGAACTGAAGCAAATTGCTCATGGACTGACATGGGATAAAATAACAGCTGGGGTTCAGTGGGGCATCCAACACCAAATACTTGATTCTAAAGCTTTAACTTCATCTGTTCTATGCACAGTGTCCTTGGAAGAACTCTCAGTGCAGCCTAACTCCATCTATGGTGCAGAAAGCCTGACTTTTACATACACATGGACACAGGTATTCCTAAGTAACAGCTGACATTTACACACACATGAGTACGGGTACTCTTAAGTAATATAGTGCAAACTGCTGTCAGACATCAAGCAAAATATTTTAATCAGACACCTGAGATTTCCTCAAGAAATTTTGTGCCTGATATCATACCATTCAATTTTCATTCTAACAAAACTGCCTCTTGAAACTAGAGTTATTTACCAAAGGAAACTAGGGACAAAGCCTTGGTATGCACTTGACTGATAGCAATAGCTTGCCTTGTGCTTAGGTTAAGTGTGGCAAACCCCCTACATTAAGTAGAAAAATAAAACTGAGTGCTCAGTACGGCAGGAGATCATTAGATATTTCCTCTCTGAAGTGTACCGAGTCAGCTAAAAACGTTATTCCAGCTGGGATTCTCATAATGATGGTGGCTGATGTGAAGTAAGATCAGGTATCTAGACCTATTATCTCCAGAGAAAAAGTCGCCTTATTTATGAAAACAAGCCATGCAGCTCTGACGCAAGACATAACTCTGACATGAGAATGTACAGTTATGTATCCCAGTATTGAATAACTACAGGCATTACAGACGCAAGAGAAAAACATCACACGCAATGTATTAGGCTTCCTCCCCTGTAAGACAAACGGAACACTGATAATGTTCTCCTTTCTATGTAAAGAAGAAACCAGAAGCTTCAGTCACTAGCTTGAGAGCACACATACAATAAAACTTAGGAGGTAGATTTTTGGGTTTTATGTTGTTCTTGCTTGAGACAAGATTTACTTTGTAGTCCACATTGTCTTGGAACTCACTAAGTAAACCAGGATGGCCTCAGGCTGGTGAATTTTCTTGCCTCAGCCTCCCTAGTGCAGTACCAGATCTGACTCCAAACACAGGCCTTTAATCTAATACTAGTAAGCCACAAGGCTTGGTGTATTGCATTACCAAGGTTTCGGTATAAATGTGGTAAATGTTCAAGTCAATCAAGGGAAATATATTCACAGAGTTCTCATGTTTTAAGAATCTCTGTTAGACTCTATAGATGCCTTTCTTAAAAGATAGGCATTGTGACTGGAGGAAATACAGCTTATCCTCTGCCTCAACAATTTCTGTCTCTGTACTTGTGCTGAGCTGGGAGGCAATAGAAGAGAGGAATAACTTTTACAAATGGTTACCTAATCCTGGCACCTGGCACCATGTAGCTGTGTGTAAGAACACCTTTATCTTTCACACACTCCAGCACTCATTCAACACTGTAATACCCACGGCTCAAATGAAAACACCAATCCCGTGAGCCACCCATGTGAAACGAAGACGCATATTCCTTTTATCTACAAGATACCTTCCCCCCATCTCAGCGGCAGAAATTTTTGTGGTCTAATTCACCTGACTTACGGATTTTAGTCAGAAAACAACCCTTAGTCAATCAATAAAGAAACAAATACTCCCTCACTGAATTCAGTGCCTAGTACATACAGTTCACAGTAGGTCACTAATCTAACCAGGGACCTTAAAGAATTAGTCATATTTATCGCAAAAGTCAGGCAAGCAATAGTTATTGCACAAATAATGAATGAATGGTTGAACAAATCACTGACTGACATTATCTCCTGAATCTACTGTTAAACACTTGCAATTCTTCACAACAAGCTAGTTCAACTGTTGCTGGGTTTATTACTAAACCCCAGTACTGTCTTCACTCTGAGCTAGTTCAGCCACTCGTATATTAAATCACACCATACTCGCCCTTATTCTACCCACGGAAAGATTCCAGTCTTGTTTACAGACACAGTCTATCTTTCTTCCACTTTCTATGTTTCGTACCCACACCAACCCCCACCTAGACACACACACACACACACACACACACACACACACACTTTCTCTGTGTAGTCCTGGCTGTCCTGGAACTCACTCTGTAGATCAGGCTGACCTGCCCCTGCCTCCAGCCTCCAGACTCCTGGGATTAAAGGTGTGCACCACCACTTCCCAGCCTCTTTTCTCTTAATTTTATAAAATAATAGGCATTTTTCTGTAGTTGTCTACGTAATTGAGCTTATCAATTAAACCTAAGTGGTTCAATTTACTGTATTGGCCAAACATAAACTATAAGTTTTCTAAGCAATGATAGACAACCAAGTCTAATGTGTGCTCAGCCATACTGAATATACTGAATCGCTTTAGATAATTCATAAAGCACTTCAGATTTTTACAGTACTTTAACAACACATATAAAAATACTGTGTGCTCTGGATGAAAGCATTCCCTATAGTTTTTCTTTATATGGTTCCACAAAAATAAACGACTTCATTAATCCTGATTCTGGCTTCGCTCTCTGTAGAGGGAGATAATATCGGCAGCACTCTTGAAGCCTACAGGATAATGAGAAGTCACTAATGTAAAGAGATAACAGCTTACAGCAAAGATGTAGCGAAGGCAAGTTATTAGCTTGAGTTCTGCTTGCTGTTCTTCTAAATAAGTAGTATTAGCCTCTTGTATTTCCTGATATTCTAATGTTTTTGCTTTTTAAAGTCATTCTCCTGAGCATTTAATTTGAATTTCTAAGCTGAGCTGGCATTCTGTCTCTGTAAGCACCCGCCCATCCCTGGTACCTTTAGCCTTCTTATGACATGACTTCTGGTCAGGCTGCTCGTTCACAGACTTCATCTTGCCATCAAAAGTCATTTCCAAATTCATGCCAAAAATGAGAAGCTGAAGCAGTCAAGGACCTCAACCAACTGCCAGTGAGTGAGCTTCTGGTGCAGTTTAAGTAGCTGTTCTTATCTAGCAGGGGATGACTCAACCGTCACAGGAGGAAGGGGAGACTTTGCTTCATATTGGAAAGTTGGCTAACACGAATTCTTAGGCTGTGTCTGTTGTGGGTGGGGAGAATGGTAATTCCAGTCCTGTTTCGTGACCTATCCCTAAGAAACAGACAGCAGGCAAAAATGCAGTGTCCACGACAATTATAGGAAAGACACTGTAGACTTATCAGATAAGCTTCTTTGAAGCTGAAAGAAGCACACGCTTCAAGCCAGGTTCGTAGAAAGGAATGTGACTTAATTTTCCACATTTTTCTGTTTGCTGATTCACTCAAGCAGATTGTCGCTGTATGCTACCTTTTTATAAGTAGTACGTTTTACTTTTCATTACTTTGACAATTAGAAATGTAATATAAATCATGGAAGATTCCCATGTCTAGCCATAGTACCATGGGTATAAGGCTCATTAGGGGCAGTCTTGACCACCGGGACTCTCAACAACAGCATGAGCCCTTTGGTACTAAATAGAGTAAGGTTTTTTTTTTTTAATTTTTTTTTATAAATCTTTTATTTAGATTTGAAAAGTACTGAAACATCATTACTATTCCAGGAATGCATGGAAACGCATCAGGACCTAGTTGAATTGCAATGATGCACGTTTGGTAAGGAAATAAAGGCAAGAAAGGCCATCTGATCATTTCAATACAGAGAGAAAGCATTTCATAAAACCTAATGGACTCTGTCGTATTAGATTGTTGGAAACAAATAGCACTCAACAAGACAGCCACAAGCATAGGAAACAAACACCGGAAGTACTGAAGACACAAAAGACAACAAAGATATATTCAAGAAGGTGTCAACGAGGGTATCTTAATAGTCAACCAAAGAAGCAGAAAAGCATCAGAGACTAGAAAAGTTGACAAGTCACCTAGCTTAACAGACATCAAAGAACATTCCACCCAATATCATCATGACAGAAAGTATTCCTGGTGCTCAGAACTTCTAGACCAGGGTTTTGCTGTCCAACTCATGCTGGTTCCAAATTCATAATCCTTTGGCTCAGCTTCCCAATGTTGGGCTTGAGGTTAGATATGCTATCACATTTGGCTATAATTATTTTTCTTATTTCAATTAATTATAGCCAAAGTAAATGATTTCAGTATTTTAAAATCATTTTGTGGTCATTGTTCTGTGACAAAACCTTATTCTGTATCACATGCTGGGTTGGAACTCTCTTTTTACCCCAGGCTGGTTTAGACTCAGCAATTCTCTTTCTTTATCCTCCCAAGTGCTCTGAGTACAGCTGTCATGATTCTCCTTCAACACTTTCAAATTTCTTGATGCTTTTTTTTAGAGTAAGGTTTTATATCTTCTCCTGAATCTGTCATCTTGGAAAAATGCTTATATTGAATTTATATATTTGTCTGTGATTTGAGGATAATGTATATTTTGATAGTGTTTCAATAGCCAGCTGTAGTGGCGTAAGCCTTTAATTCCAGCACTTAGTGTGGGAGGTACAGAACCAAGTGGATTTATATGAGTCCAAGGCCAACCTGGTTTAAAATACTGAGTTCCAGGATAGCAAAGTCATTATAGTGAGTCTTGTCTCAAAAAAAAAAAAAAAAAAAAGGAATTATAATATTTCAATAAGAACTTAAAAGATATTGTGAGAAATGTAGGTGGGCATAAAACTCAGAAATAATAGGTTAAACTACTATTAATCCTTATATCCAGGATAGTTACATTGACCATAATAAAATATGTTTTAGTCTGACCAACACTTCCTGGGATTTTAACCCCTATACCTGTCCATAGAGGGAATCTTCACTTGTTTTCTCATCATGAAATGATATATCTTTTTGAAATAATTTATATTTTTCGCGCGAGTGTGTGTGCACGTTTGCTTGTATGCATGCACAACACAGGTATAATATGGAGGTCAGAGGACAACACAGGTATTGATAGGCCCAGGTCGCCCACTGATTAAACAAAGGTCACTTAATTGCTGATGCATGCTCCAGGCTAGCTGATCTGAAAGATTCCATGATCCTCTCCTATCTCTGCCCTCCAACTCACAGTAGGAGTATTGAGATTACAGACAGGGGAGTCTGTAATGGGCATTAACTGAGTTCTGGAGATCCTATCTTAAGTCCAGTCCTTGTGTGAGACTTTGTAAAAAGGAATCCCTTACCTGCTAAACACGTTTTTCTGGAGTTTGTGTGTGTGTATACGATTCTACAGTAGCTAAATTTTGTTTTAAACCACTTAGAGAAAAAGTGGAGTGGGGAAAGGGAGAGATAATGGGTAAGGCGTCTAGGAAATCACATAGGAAAAACCACCAATCCTGACAGTGTATATGATTCTTTGTCCTACCTCCATGCTGAGCGTTTTGTTTTCCCTCTTCCTGTGTAGGATATCCAGCACAAGCTGAGAACATCTTTTCTGCCATTTAAAGTTTGCTTCTTCACACAGTTCACAAAACAGCCGACAGAGCCAACACAACCTTATCCAAGATAAAAACAAAAAGCAATGCCTCCCTTACCTACTCCCCTGTTTCCGAGCTGAGGAGTGAATGCCAGGAATTGACTGTATTCCTCAATTTCCAAAGTGGACTTTTCAGTTTCACTTTCACTAAGATTCAGTAGAATCTCAGAAAATTTCTTATAATGATGAATTAATAATCCTTGAAATGGCTGTACAATGAGAAGGATGCTTTATTATTCCCACAGTGACTCATTTATCTCAGACACTATCAATACCGAAGAATATAAACTACACAATGACTGATATTTTAGCTACTGAAGATGTACTGCCTAAGGTCGCGCTAAGTCCATTCACATTGTCATACAGCTGTCACCACCACCCACTGCACAGTGTTCCCATCTTTTCTCACTGAAAATGTTCCCACAGTTCTCACAGTTCTCACAGTGATGGTTCATTCTACTTCCTGCCTTGTCTGGATCACTTGATACCTAGATAAAATGTTTGGGAATAGAGGTTAATACTGTATACCTATTTCCTCTAAATTGAAACATTTCTTTGTGGATGAGGGAAGGGTGGAATAAATTCTTTGGTCCGTCCTTGTTTCCCTGTCTGTGGTGAACAAATTTTGTTCACATCCCGCCATGAAAAATCACACATCAATCAATTAGTAGAGATAGATGGCCTATTTATATTTTGAAAGAGATTCATTCAAAATATGAAGGCCAAAAGAACAGAAGCAACTATACTCCACTGTGTAAAGAAACATTTTCTAACATATGACCTTTGGGCTTCGGTTTCAGCACCTGCTCTTTCTGGTCTTTATACTGGTCTTTGCACTGGAATTAGACCCTCCCTTGATTCTTCTGCATCCTCATTTTCCTAGGTAGCTCTGCAGGTTTCGACTAGACAACCCCTATAGTCACATGAAACAATCTCATCTTAGAAACTTCTTTCTTCATATCCACGCATTCCATCAATTCTTCTTTTCTGAAACATTCTATTGGCCACTCCCCCTCCTCCTTGAAATCAACCCTGTATTTTCTGTCCCTTGAATTTTGATACTGTACTTTGTCCCAGATTTCTAATTCCTGAACAAACTATCTGAGGTAATGAATACACAAGGAGGAAGGCTTTATATTGACTTTTGGTTTCAGAAACATCATCAATCAATAGTCAATCATCTCCAATGGTTTTGAACCTGTGGTGAGACAGAAAATCAGCATGAAAAAATGCTCAGCTTGTAGAGCTAGGAAAGTAGGCAGTCTCATTCAAGGACCTGTTCTAGAACCTCTCTTTGGTCCTACAATCTCCTAACAGTGGGCACAGACTGGAAACTAGTCCTTCAACACTTGAGCCTTTGGAGGACATTCAGTCTATATTACCTCACGTTAGTAAAAGAATCTGCCAGTTTTCTTTTCATGTTTGAGTTAGTTTGCTGAAAATTGTGTCTTCAAGTTTCATTCATATTACAGCACAGCTTAGAATCCCCTTTCTTTATGTAGACTACTGTATTTTATCTTTTCACTTCTTGATGTGTTTATCTTGTTCTCTCTCTCTCTCTCTCTCTCTCTCTCTCTCTCTCTCTCTCTGTGTGTGTGTGTGTGTGTGTGTGTTTGCGTGTGTGTTTGTGTGTGTGTGTGTGTGTGTGTGTGTTGCTCTTGATACAGGGTCTCACTATGTAGTCCTGGTTCAAACTCACAGAGACCCTCTTGTCTCTGCCTCCCAAGTGCTAGAATTAAGGTGATGCCACACCACCACACTCGGCCTTTTCTCTTGCTCCCAAACATCTTCAGAGATAAGTTTCCAAGAAACTGTAAAGACTTAAACGAATACAGGATGCTCCATGACCCCTACCTCCTGGTGTCACAGCTTCTCTTTGAGGATGTATTCTCAGTGCTATAACTTAAAATGTAGCAAAGGTCAAAGAATGCAGGTGGTCATGCAGAAGGAATTACTTCAGTAGCATGATGAGTGTGCTGAAACCTCTCTTCCTGTGTCTGTCTCCACACTCATCATTAGAATGTAAAGAAATGTTTATTAGTTGCCTAAAGTTCTTTGTCCATAAGTGGGGTCCTGTGAGACTTCCCACTTTCAACTCTATTGTCCTTGTTGAGGTCTAGTTTAGGCACTGTGCTTTCAAGGTTCCATGAGTGATACTAATGTTGAGAGAGGGAGAAATAAACTTCTCCATGGATGAGCTCCCTCACTGATTATCCAACACCAAGTGGTCAGTCCTGAAATCAGTCAACCATGTTCATACAAGTAATACTAAATGGAATGAGCAGGAAATTATGTATTATATTTCAACTAAATCTTTTTAAAGTATGATTACATTAATCCCATAGCCACTAAGAAATACATTCTACCTAAGAGAGCTTCCAAGTGGGCCCTCTACCATGACAGCCTTCTGACAAGAATGCTGTTAACCAGACACCTTGATGTCAGCCTTATAGAATTCCAAGCAATAGACTCAGCTAAATTGTATACAGACTTCTTGCCCTGCTGGGAATGCTACTCATAGTGTGGTGTGTGTGTGTGTGTGTGTGTGTGTGTGTGTGTGTGTGTGT